>NC_056523.1:243211770-243281568 GCF_019175285.1 Sceloporus undulatus
CTCAGTCTTCAGGCCAGCCCCTGATGACGCTGATGATAAAAGTAAACATTTATTAGGGTTGAGAGTGAAATTATAATTTTGTAAAGAAGTAGGAACCCAGGTTTTGTCTGAGGAGAAATCTGTTTATTCTGTTTTTAATAACTGTTAATTGTTTCCATGGCTAAAATTCAGTATTATTCCTGTACTAGTGTTAAATCCCAGTATTAAATTCATCCTGAATTTATATGTTACACAAAAGCTTCAAAGTGAAGAATAGCAAAGAAAGAAAACAACTGGACCTAATTTTGCTACTTCCCATTCATTTCAGTAATTCTAGTCCAATATTGAATGCAGCTCCGTATTTAGTAGATGTCCTAAATGTTATCTTAGGAAACAACATTATTACATTTTCTTACTTATGCTGAATGCGTACCCACCAGGAGCTGTGTACAGCTGGTGATGCTTTGATGTGGGAAAAACATATGAAATATAATTAACATTCTGTGCATGAAGAAAATGAAACTTTGCATGTGATCTTCAGAATTGGTGATTTATTGAAGAAAGTGAGCAGTCATTTTGGCTTGATATAAAATTAATAAAACTTTGGTTGTGGAATAGAATGAGCTGTGTTGGTAGGTTAGGCAGGCTGAGAAGAAGACCAAAGAAACAAGAAGTCTAAAGATGGGTCAGAAAATAAGTCAGGCAGTATAGTGTGAGAAAAAGAAATTTGAGAAAGAGTGAAAGCCTGAAGAAAGTGAGGGAATTGAATCATAGAATCATAGAATGATAAAGTTGGAAGAGACCACAAAGGCCATCCAGTCCAACCTCCTGCCATGCAGGAAATCACAATAAAATCAAATACGGAGAAGCCAGATCCAACAGGCTCATCTAGTGAATGAAATCTGATGGGAGACTTTCCACCAAGATGCAAAGATGGGAATGGAGCTGGTCTACCACCTGTGCTAAGAGATCATCGAGGCTTGCCACTCTTGCCTGAACTTCTTAAATTCATAAAGGGCCTGTAGACTCATAAAAGGCTAAGGGCAAGATTGTTGGCATGAAGGCAGTGGGATAGGAAAACTGTATAAGAGATGCTTTTAAGGAGCCAGAATGATTCTTTGAAGCAGAATAAAAATAGTAGGGACAAATTAGGATTCTTAAGAAAAGAATGGCTGGTAGAGGCAATGGTGGATCCATGCAACTTCCAGTGTCCTTTTCTCTGGCCCATATGAAGCCAGCTATGCAGGAACCACCTTACTTTAGAATCTGCCTTATTTGGTTTGGAAAGGTCTTGCCTTTTAGCAGCAGCATCCCTCATGGCTGTTTTATTTATCTGCAGCACCAGTGACTAAACATGCATGTTCTTCCAGATACTGACTGATATACACAGACACTTTCAGTTTAACCTTTCCAGAAGCTATCAGAACCATCCTTCCAGTCAGTTTATGCACACATACAAGTCTGGCATCTCTTGCTCCCTCATCTATTTCAAGAAAGCCTATTTGACCCAGCTCATAAAGTCCATAGATCTGAGAATGGTCCACACTTTCTTCTTGGTTTACTTGGCTGACTTTCAGGACCATGTGCTAGGCTGTTGTTGGTCAGATTCCACCCTCCCCATTAATTTGCATGTGATTGTTCAACATCTGATTGTAAGACTTATCAAGTGTTTGAAACCCAGGGCAGAAACGTTTGGTGCTGGCCATCTTTCACTTTTCAACTTTTAAAGACGCAAAAAAGGGACATATTTATAAAGGGACCAAGGAATAACAAAGGACTGTAAGTAATAAATAAACAAGTGCAGTTGCCATTTTCCCCTTCACCTTGTCCTCTGGACACCACCACAGGCACTGTAGGCAAAAGTGCTTTGGAAGCCAACTGAGAAGATGTAAAAACCACAAAGTTTTTGAACTATCCATTATGAAGGAAGAAAATCAAGGAGAATGATGTGGTAGGCTAGGTTCCAGCTGGGCTCCCCATAAGGTTGTTGAGAGACTGGGATGGTGGGCAGCAGCACTTGGCTTTGCTGTGGACCTGCTAATGTTGTTGATTTACAGTTAACATTGACCCTGACCCTTTGGTCATGCAGACAGAGATTAATGTGAGTGAAAGTGAAACAACATTCAGAGGATTGTGATTTCCCTATCTGTTTAGCTCACCATTTCTGCCTTCTGCAAGGCACAGGCATTTTTACTTCTAACTAGCAAGATAAGGGGGAGTTGGCTGGGCTTGAGTTCCACTTCCTTAGTATTTTTTTGGACTGAAAACTAGAAACTGATATCAATAGTGGAGCCATACCATCCAGGATGTTATAATACTCTATAATATACAACCTAATCCAGCTCTTACATTCGATCAGTTTCATCTGTGTGTACATCTTTCTTTTTTTCATCTCCACCTAAGACAGTTTTATGAAATGCCTTAAGACAGTTTGACCACAGGGCTTTACTGTCTGAAGCAGAAGCCGCAGTAGATACTGTCTTACAAAGAGAAAATGGAAATTGCTTGAGCTAATGGAAAATAAATTTATTGTTCCAGTGTGAAAGACTAATCAGTTGTTGGTCACTTCTGCCTCTTCACTTATTCTGGCTGACATACCATGCATGAATCATTGCTACATGAACTGGTTTCATCAAAACAGAACAGAAAGCAAGGAATGTAGAACAAAAGCAAACCAGTGTTTGCTTGAAGCCTGAACAAGAATGGCCTCAAATTGCTGTACTACAACTCAGTAAAATCTTAACATTATATTGAGACATCTTTGAGTCAGACAGTTGTTTTTTTAAATTATCCATCTGCATCATCCACCCACCAGCACTGGGCTTTCAATCTTTCAGACGAGGTGTAAACACATGTTAGAAACAGAATAAAAAAGCAAAAATAGGCATGTCTTCCTCACCTCAGTAAACTAGCAATGGAAGTAGCAAATTGACTTGAGTCTGATTTTCCCAGGCATTGGATTAGAGTGCTGTCCTTTAATATGGTTTGTATTGTTCTGAAGGTCATTTCAAAAGGTGGACTTGTGAGCATCCTAGTGGAGCTTAATCAGACATAGATAAAATCACACAAACCTGGATAGGCAATTGTATGTTTACTTGGATGTTCTTGGATGTAAGGCTGGTTATAATATAAATTGGAGAATTCCAGAAACATAGACCCAGAAAGAGGCAGAGGGGCTCAACCCTCCCCTAAGATTGTGGGTGCATCTACACTGAAGAAATAATACAATTTGACACCACCTTCAGTGCTGCAACTCCATCCTATGGAATCCTGGAATCTTTCACGTTCTCTGTCAAAGAGTCTGGTGCTCCACAAAACTACAAATTCCTGGATTCTGTAGGATGGATCCATGACGGTTAATGGTTATCATACTGTATTATTTCTACAGATGCACTCAGTGATAGAGGGTCTGAGCGCGAACACACACATTAAGATTAGGCAAATTGGACAACCTGTGTTTGTATTCTTAGGAGTAAGCTACATTGAAGACATGGGAAGGATTTCTAAGTAGACATCATGCTTGTAATAGTCTCAATATTTAAGAATGATTAAATGATAACAGATAGAAGAAGTCATTTATCCTGTTCCTAACTGTGCCCTTGACCTGCTTCCCTGCATTTCATGCTAGGGATACCCATGCTTCTCCATTTTCTTTTTAAGAGTATTGTGTGTGTTAACATATATCTTCTAACTTATTGTCACTGATTTGATTTGTAGTGTAGTGTAGTGTAGTGGAGATAGGACTGTGATAGGGGATCTTATAGGCAACTTTGCTTTCACTTCGTAGGGTCATATTTCCCCCTTTGCTTGAAATATTAATTCTATATTAATTCTATATTTTTGCTTATCAAATTTTGTAATCTTTATTGTTTTGTCATTGTTTTTATGATAGTACATTTGTCCCCTTCTTCAGTTGATTGTTGTAATTGTAATGCAATTCTGTTTTTTAATTGTTTAAAAAAAATTACTAATTAATAATAACTTGCCCGTTAATGTTCAGTGCATGCACATACACTCCTTAATAGCAGTTTTGGGTGCCCTATCTGGAAAGCTGTTTATATGGATTACCAAGGGTTGGGTAGAAATAAACAGATGTTTTCTGGAGGAGAAAATCTTACCTGAGGAACAGTTGTGGCTGGCCAGAGTGCAGAATGAAAGTGCACACCAGTTAAAACTAGTTGCTTTGCAAGTATTGTTAGTGCATAAAAGGGCAGATCCTTTAAAAAAAAAAATAGACCACCAGTTTGTTATGACTGTTTGGTTGAGTTGTTCAGGAGGTCAGTCAGTTAGTGATCTTTTTATATAAAACTAAAAAGATTTAGTGAATTTTATATAAATTATCAAGATTATAGGATGTTACTAGACCTTTGTATAATGATAGCTATTATTGCTGTTATTATGTGCCTTCAAGTCCACTCCATAAATTAAGATGTTATAGAGCCTGTCTGAAGGCTTTCTTGACAAGGTTTATTCAGAGGAGTGCCTTTGCATTTAAGGCTAAGAGTGTAAGAATGGCCCAGAATTACCCAGTGGGTTTCTCTAATCTCCCAGGGTCCTAGTCCAAGACTCAAACCACTATAGCACGCTGGTTCAGAATTATTATGCATGACTGTATATATGCTTGGCAAGATGCTGACACATGTATGTTGTCACATGTATATAGACTATTCACCCAGAAATCAAGATTGTAAAATGGTCTTAAGAAAGAAGCTAGGAAAAAAACTGGAGACTTTTCATAAGACCAGACTACTAGAGGTTTCCCACCCCCACCCTATGTTCTGCTTGCTTCAACTACAGGTGTGCAGCAGAAGTTGTCAGTTTTCAGTGAACTAATTTGGCATGACAGAGAGAAAACATGTCCTTCTGGTTATCAACGATGTCACAAATGCTAAACACTAATAGGTTCCCATGGCAATCCTGTAACTATGTGGTAGGTGACAGATGGGAGAGTTGTTTGCTGAGGGGAGGAAATCACTTTTCCAGTAACAATCAGGGGGTTTGGCTCCATATTTTAGACTTTGGAGTTAATAATTTGGGGCTGCGACACAGTTTTGTATTATATTACTTTGTCTGTGCAGCATACATTTCACTTTCCCTCCTCCATTCTGTACTATTCTATGCTTCACAAGTGATTCTGCTGTGTTCACAAGTCCAGTGAAATGTGAAATACATATTGCACCATCATGATGGTAGAATTTTTAAATTATTATTATCATTTTTGGCCATGATGGTAAATAACATTTTGGGGGGGGGGGGAGAAACCACCTTTTTGTTTTCATAATAAAATGTAATTATAAATATTAAAATTTGCATCTGTAATCATGTACTCACCCCAATTATAAAATGTTTTTGAAAATAAGAAGAAAATAAGGCACACTATCTACTCCAGTGAATGAATGTACAGCTTTATGGATAGTTACTTCAGGGGAGCAGGCTGGATGGTCTGACTTTGATCCCAAGATCTAGCCTTTTGTGGCACCACTAGCAAGAAACAGAAACACAGTTACAATGCTAGGAAGATGTTAAGGTGTTTCAGAAAATTGCTTATGGTGTTAGCCCCTTTTGTGAACAAGCCCTAAGGCCTAGAATAAACAGGTTGAAAGTAACTTTGGTAATGATAATTCAATTGGATTCATTGTTTCTTCCCTGCTCTACAGCAAGTGTGGAAGACCTCAGAGTCCTGGGCCAGATGCAAGTCACAAGTGTTTTCCTTGTGGCCCATAAGCTTCTGCTGATATCACTTGCGCAGGGTTGAGATAAAATATTGTATAAAGGCTATCTAAAGTCTGAGAAGCTGCTGCAGTGCAAGAAAGGTGAAAGTGAATGCACAGATGTTCTTCCACTTAGATAAATTTCACTTTTATAGGTGTATGAATTAGAACTGTTACTGAATCTGTTTAGCACAGAACATCTACTAGCTTATTTTCCTTCTACTTATAGCTCGTTTAGATCAGGTATTGACTTAAATCCAATTGCAAGTCTCAACTTGAACAGACTCATTGAATCAATGGGATTTATACAAGTATTGACTTAACCATTCAACAGTTGATTCATTGAGTATTCTAGCAGGGCTTAGCAACTGAACTAAAGCCAGTTTATTTACTCAATTTTACCAACCTTCTTCTTTGATTTGCGGATCAATTCCATACAAGTACCTCAGAGTTCATTCTGTGTTCACAATAGACTCCAGTCCATCCACAGGGTTGTATGAATACTGTATAAAGCAGCTTCTGGGTAGCTATGGTGGCACCTTGAGCATGATACTTTAACAGTACCTATACTTGGTCCATATTTGGACCAACTACCTATACTTAGCAGTCCATACTTGTCAGATATTCCAGTTAAACTGCTGCAGTCCACATTGACAGAGTCAACTCTAGTGCTAACCAACATATGTCAACAGATATGGAAAACAAAATGCTGGCCAACAGATTGGAAGCAGTCAGTATACATTTCTATTACAAAAAGAGATACAAAAGACTGCAGCAACTATAGGTTCATAGCACTGATCTCTCATGGAAGCAAATGCTCAAAATTCTGCAACATAGACTCCAACCATACATGGAGAGAGAAAGCCCAGAGGTCCAAGCAGGGTTCAGGAAAGGTAGAGGCACTAGGGACCACATTGCAAATATACGATGGCTAATAGAGCGCACCAGGGAATTCCAAAAGAAAATCAGCATGTGCTTTATAGACTATAGCAAAGCCTTTGACTGCATAGATCATGAAAGGCTATGGAACGCCCTCAAAGACATGGGAATGCTAACACATCTGATAGTTTTGATGAGGAATCTGTACTCAGGACAAGAACAGAACATGGAGAAACAGAATGGTTCCCAATTGGCAAAGGGGTCAGACAAAGCTGCATCCTTTCATCCTATCTGTTCAACTTGTATGCAGAACATATTATAAGAAAAGCAGGCTTGGACAAAGAAGAGGGAGGAGTGAAAATAGGAGGAAGGAATATCAACAATCTAAGATACGCAGATTACACCATAATTTTAGCAGAAAACCTCACATACTTGGAACACCTACTAAGGAAGATCAAAGAAGAAAGTGCAAAGGCAGGCTTAATGTTGAACATAAAGAAAACAAAAATAATGACCACTGAGGACCTTCACAAATTCAACCTAGACAATGAAGAAATAGAAATAGTAAAAGAATCCTCATACCTGGGATCAAACATTGATAGAAGTGGGGACTGCAGTCAGGAAGCCAGAAGAAGATTAAGAATGGGGAGGGTGGCCATGAAAGAACTAGAAAAGATTTTAAAATGCAAAGATATACAACTGAGCACAAAAATTAGAATCATGCAAGCCATCGTATTCCCTTTTATCATGTATGGATGTGAGATCTAGACATTTAAGAGAGATGATAGGAAGAAAATCAATTCATTTGAGATATGGTGCTGGAGAAGAGTGCTGAGGATCCCATGGACAGCCAAAAGGACAAACAAATGGGTCCTAGAGCAGATCAAGCCAGAAACCTGCCTGGAAGCCAAGGTGACCAAACTGAGGCTGTTGTACTTCAGACACATCATGAGAAGGGAGGACTCATTGGAAAAGACAGTAATGCTGAGAAAGGTGGAGGGAAGTAGGAAGAGAGGAAGGCCACATGCCAGATGGATGGACTCTATTAAGGAGATCACGAATATGAGTTTACAGGACCTAAGCAGGGCAGTGGAGGACAGGAGATCTTGGAAATGTTTCATCCATAGGGGCGCCGTGGGTCGAGGTCGACCTGAGGGCAGTTAACAACAACAAATACTTGGTCCCATCAGTATATTTTTGGAATATAACTCCAATGCTCTTTACCACTTGCTAGGATGGCTGGGGCTCATGGGAATGACAGTCCAATGATATCAGGAGGTCACCAGGTTGTTCCCCCTTACTGTAAGCTATAGTGAACAATGATGATACCACTATCAAGTGCTGGCTCCTTAAGGTCTGCCTTACTGCATACAAATAAGGCTGTTCCTTGGTCCAGCCTCTTTTGTGCTAACATAAAAGAAGGATGGTTGAGGGGAGGTGGAGTGTGCTGGGCAGGAGTAGCCAGAAGACCTTTGTGGTCTAAAAACTACAATAGGATCTTCATGTCTGGATGTTTCTTTGTTGGTGTGGTGTATCTAGGAAAGGTGAACATATATTTGTGGACTGTAGGACCAGAAAACAATCCATACTTGCCAGATAACTTCCTTAAGCCTTCTTCTTCAGTGTGGCCTAATCAGATTTGCTAAACTTAATGCAAAATGTATAACCTATGCAGTTTAAAATTTGCAGCTGAAACATTTGCAGGTGGGTTTTTAATTACAAAATTCCTTTTCACAACATCTCCTTAATCTCCAAAACATAATCACTATGTCCTCCCTGGTTACCATGTTAGATGTATTAGTCGCTGTCTTAATTGATAAGATGCTTCTTTTCTAATTCCTAGATAAATCTGGACATGTGGGTAATGGTTTAAGCTGAAAAACTGTTCACCAAAGCCTCCTGGTAAATGTTCACTCTGAGGGTCATTTTTCGTAGTGTTTACGTTGTTCAGGGATAAACAGGGAAGAGAATGTTAAATATAGTAGGAAATGTTAAATGCAAGGATAATTACACGCAATCAAAACTGACATTTATGAAACACAGTAGGCACATAAAAATGGAGTCTTAGCATGGTTTGCATTTTATGAAAGAAAAGCTAGAATTTATTCATGGGTAACCAGCCTCAGCCTGTCAGAAATAGCTTTCATTAATATTTCATAATTACCATACTGCACTGCACTGCACTTGGTTCTGACATTACTTGATCTAGAATTAGATGTGTGGCAGCAGAGATGACTCTTTAGGTACCAGCAGGCTAAATACAAAAGTCTTACCCTGTTGGGGCATTACTAGATGTATATTATGCTTGTTATTTAAAATTAAAAACATTTTTGGCTTCTAATTTGTGTCTCTCTATCTCTTTCCATCCATCCATGCATCAATCGCCTGTGTTAAGATTATTTAGGCTTGTGTCTAACTTCTAGCACAGTTACTTAGTTGAGAGTAGGTGTGAAATATTTGTGTCAGCCATATTTTAAACAAGTTCAGAATTAAGATACTTAGGTGCACTTGTTTCTTCACAAACAGTAATTCCTACTTGGGTTTTTAAGAAAAGTATTTGTGAAGATTCCTGATGAGCAATTGGCCCTTTTTCTTTCTTTCTTTTTTTACCCATATAAAATCAAATCATTTGCTTTAGTCACTGAGTTCTCTGGGAACACCTTCCATAGGGATTTTTCTTTCTCCTAGGATGCTGGATTCTGATGTCATTCCATTACCACATATTTATGGAGCCAGAATTAAAGGAGTTGAAGTTTTCTGCCCACTAGATCCACCACCTCCTTATGAAGCAGTGGTGGGTCAGATGAGTCATGAACAGGTACCCTTCTTTGTATTCCATCAGTTTAATGTTCTTTCACAGTCAGCTAGTGTAATTATTATTATTATTATTAAAATTTTCACTTTTCTGCTAATAAGTAAGCCCAGAAACTTTTAGGGGGTATATCAGTGAACATTCCAGTGAATAGGTATGAAAGGTGCTTACCTCATATGGATTATTTGCATCTCATTTAGATACTTTTTTCTTTATTTTTCTTGAAAAGAATTAATAATAATAATAATAATAATAATAATAATAATAATAATAATAATAAGACTTTATTTCTATACCGCTTTTCCGGTGATCAAAGCAGTGTACAGCAATTAAATGTGTGACATTTGAAGATGATGTCATAATTTGTTATCTTTTTTTAAAACAAACTTGCTTGTTATCTGAATGTTCTAAACATGTACGTAGAACATATTTCCCTGCTCCCAGTACAAAGTGAAATCCCTAACTTGGAAAATTAAGTATTCCCTTTTCAGAAAACATAAGAGTACTTACTCTTCCTCATTGTAGCTGAGACCAAAAAAAAGTAGCAGTTTTTTTCTGGCAGAGAATTCAAAGTCATAGCCTCTTCAAATTGAGATCCAAGCTGAGTCGAATATATATTGGACTTGGGATGTCCTATTTTACTGAGACACAGAGGAACTGCCAAATATATCTGTTGATCAGCGAATTGGTATTATTACTTTTGGGATAAACCTTTACAAAGTATGAGCCTGTCTTCCTATTATTTGTTTATAACTGTCTATTTGAATCTTATTAATTTTCTGTTTAGGAGAGTGCACTTCAAAGTTCAGATGTTACAGAAGTTGTTAATGGCTCATCAAGAGAAAATCTATCAAGACAAGTATCTCAAGGTAAATATTACATTTGAAAACATTTTGCTTGGGCTGGTGATGAAGTACAAAGGTATGTGATGATCAATCTATATTTTCCGAATTTTAAACTAATTTTTAGTTTAGTGCAGTTCTCTTCCAAATGTTTCCTGCTCCAATTTGCAGTAGTGCAGTATTTCTTCCTGTCCTTTTTAGTCATGTTCTTTGTCTCTGATGTCTGATTTCATTAAAACAGTTTGCTGTAGTTGTGATGCCTCAAGTTGTTTCTGACTTAGTTTAGATATTCTTAAAAGTGATCTCTCTGTCTGTATATTTTGAATCCTTTCAGAGGAAAAGCACATGATGAATGGATAACCGTTTGGATGAGAAAATATCTAAAAACTAAACTCAGTCCTTGCCATCCCTAATTGGGGCTAGAAAAGACTCAAAGGGTAATCCACTGACAAAATGGAGTTTCCCTTCATTTCGTCGCCCCTTTAAATGTATCATGAGAGATTTAAGGAAAAATCAGGCTGGCGTTACTTTGCCCATGTGGTTTTTCCAGATCAGGGGTTGCACACCTACTTGTGAGATATTTTAAGATAGTTGTGTGTGTGCACATGTGCATGTGCATGTCCGTGTCTGTATGCAGTGTGTGTGTAGCTTAACCTTGTAACATGGAAGAGCCATTGCCAATTAGAGTAGACAGTACTGGGCTAGACGGATCTATGGGTGATTCAGTATGAGGTAGCTTTCTGTGTTTCTAAAGCATTGTATTTGTCTTTCTTTGCCTTTTCTCTATGCTGTTTGTTCTTGTTTCCTGCTACCCTATCAGTTCTTGAGTTTTTTCTATTCTTGAAGGGAACTTCATTTGCCTTCATTAGGTTTTAAACGTTAACGTTCAGTTCTGTTTATGTTCTGTTCATGTTTATGTTGGAAGTCGAGTTTAAAAGGTGACTGAAGGTAATATTCTAACCCACTGCAGTTAAATGTTGTTGTTTTTTTCAAATTTAACTGTGTTTGAACATGTGCTCATGAAACGAATGGGACCTAAAAATCCTAATTTTGGCTGGGTCATACCTTTGGTGTTTCAGATGTGTTTGCCATGATGGCAATTAATAATAATAATAATAATAATAATAATAATAATAATAATAGGATTTATTTATATGCCACCCAATCACTGGGAATCCGGGCGGCTTATAACAGAGGGGATAATTGACAGTTCCCTGCCCTCAGGCTTACAATACCTTCCTCAGGTGTTCACTGGAGAGCTGAGAGACTCTTCTGAAAAGGGTTTATCTAGAGTGAGTGGGAAGGAGAAGAAGAAGACGTGAAGCATATGTGATGTTAGATACCACCACTGGTGCCTAAACAACAGTGATAAGGATGCCAGTCAAGGTGATCTTTCTCTTTCTAGGCATTCCTTGTAGTGCTTCAGATAGCAGAGACTCCCAGAGAAAGACCTCAGTTATGGTGTGAGCTGGAGATTGATGCAGGAAAAAGTTGTCTAATAGTTATTTGAGCTTTTGATAGCTTGAAATGAGTTTGGAAAGGTACAGAGATTACAAGGTCAGCCCAGACATTAAGTATAGAGAGACAGTTACCTCTGGCAGCAGATGTGGTAACCCAAGATAATTCCTCCTGAGTTTCCTAGTTTTTCCTTTCTATTGGAACATAGAATAGTGTCCCACATGGTCTCCAGCTTGCTGCCTCCAGATGGAAAATCATGTCCTATCACTAGTAGAATGATCAGTCTTAAACAAAGTGCCAGCCAGTACTTTGAAATCAGCTGATAAACAGATTTTCATAAAGATCTTCCGCAAAAATGTTCTAATAAAATTGTCCTTATGGATTAAATAAGTCTGGAGTTTAAAAAATACATTTGTAACATTGTTAACAAGTGACAACTCCATCCACCCTAAGCACATTGTTCAATTAAACATAGACTCCATGCAGACAGGCCAAAATAAAGCTGCTTCGGGTCACTTTGGAGGTATACTGTTTAAATGATGCATGCATCCTAAGAGTCCGGAAGCTGCACCAAAGCCAAGCTCCAGTCCTAAATTTACGGTGCATTGCAATAATCTGGATTAGAATAACCTTGTTAGTTGTTTAGTGGCATAGGTGATGAATACTACATCTCACTCTCCTGCTGGTCCCAGAGTTCTCCACAGGAAGAAGGACAAATATAACTTTTGCTGCCTGGAAGAACTTCCTTCCTGCTTCAATCGGACTCTTCCCCAGAAGGCCTGAGCTGGCAATATTATTATTGTTTTATTTTTTATTGTTATTGTTGTTGTTGTTGACCTTTAATTGTAAAGCCCTCAAACTCCTTCACCACCGCAGAAAGAGAGCCAGCTACACCTCTTTCTTTTCTCTGCGAACCCCATCTTTCCCATGGCTCGCCACATTTCTCCTAACCTGATCCCCATTCGGCCTCTCCCTGTCTCCCTGCTTCCCTTCCTCTGTTCCCTCTGGAACTGCCACTCTGCTGCCCCTAAAGCAGCAGCAATCCATGACCCTTTTCTCTCCAAATCCCTTAATCTCCTCGCTCTCACCGAAACTTGGCTCCCAGCCCATGATACTGCTACCTCCGCTGCCCTTTCTTTTGGTGGTCTCTCCTTCACTCACACAAGCCGCCCTGAGGGTTGAGGAGGAGGGGCTGGTATCTTGCTATCTAACTCCTGCCAGTTTCAAGTCCTATCTTTTCCCCCCAGCTATCATTTCTCTTCCTTTGAGTTTCATCCTATTAGACTCTTTTCTCCTCTACAGCTCCGGGTTGCAGTCATCTATCGCCCTCCTGGTTCTGCCACCCAGTTCCTCTCAGACTTTGAATCACGGCTGACATTCTTCCTTTCAGAGTCAGTCCCCACTTTGATCCTAGGTGATTTTAATATCCACGTTGATGATTCCAATAACCCTACAACATCTCGCTTTAACTCTCTGCTAGCTTCTTTTGGCCTCCAACCACACTCCAACGCTTCAACTCATTCTCTTGGTCACTGTCTTGACCTAGTTCTTGTTGCAAACTGTGCCATTTCTGACTACCTGGCACTTGACTTTCCACTATCTGATCATCATTTAATCTCCTTTGCTCTTACTTATACTCCTCCTCCTCGTCATACTGTTCAATGCTATTTTCGTGATCTTCAATCTGTTGACTCTAACCATCTTGGTCTGACCCTGGATTCATTTCTCTCTTCCCTAAATCTCGGGGATTCTGCTGATTCAGCTATGTCTTTATTCAACTCCACTCTCTCCTCAACTCTTGACCATTTTGCCCCTGTCTCTGTACGCATTTCTTCCTCTAAGACTAGGCCTCAGCCCTGGCTTACCCCCAACATTAAGTTTCTCCAGTCCTGTTCTAGAGCGGCTGAATGTCTTTGGAGAAAGTCTAAACAGTGGGCTGATTTTATCCATTTCAAATTTGTTCTTTCTTCCTTCTCACGCGCCCTCTCTATGGCAAAACAGAATTATTACAAATCATTGATCTCCGCCAATGAGAGGCGCCCGCAGCAATTATTCTCCACCTTCATCACATTGCTTAAACCTCCCTCTCCTCCTGTCTCTTCATCATTCTCTCCTAATGACTTTGCTAATTATTTCATCTCTAAGATTACCACTATTTGCTCTGAGATAGTCCCCCCCGATTCTTCTTCTGCTCATAATCTTCTATTGCCCTCGCCTAAAAATTTTTTCTGTGTTTCCTCCTGCTGCTTTGGATGAACTATCTACACTTCTGAACTCTTCCAAACCTGCAACCTGTCCTCTTGATCCAATTCCTACTCGTCTTCTAATTTCTATAGCTCCCTCTTTTCTGCCCTCGCTTCTTCAATCTCTCTCTCTCTACAGGCTCCTTCCCGTCGGACTTCAAACATGTTCTCATTTCCCCAATTCTGAAAAAAACCTTCTCTTGACCCCTCCTCTTTGTCTAGCTATCGTCCGATTTCTCTTCTTCCCTTTCTTTCTAAAGTTTTGGAACGGGTTGTTTATTCTCGCTGTCTTGAGTTTCTTGAAGCCAACTCCATCCTCGATCCCTTTCAGTCTGGTTTCTGCCCAAGGCATTCTACAGAGACAGCTCTCACGAAGATCTCAAATGACCTTTTACAGACCAAGGCTAATGGCCTTTACTCTGTTCTCATTCTTCTCGATTTGTCTGCAGCCTTTGACACCGTTGATCACTTTCTCCTAACTGACATACTCTCTGACCTTGGGTTCTCAGACTCTGTTCTTGACTGGTTTAGATCTTACTTGTCTGGCAGATCTTTTGCAGTAGTTGCAGGTGGTCTTCTCCTGTTCCCTTATCTGTTGGAGTTCCTCAGGGCTCTGTTCTGGGTCCCCTTCTGTTTTCTCTCTACACACTGTCCCTAGGAAAACTCATCAGCTCTTTTGGTTTTTCCTACCACCTGTATGCCGATGACACCCAGTTGTATCTTTCCACCCCTGACAAGTCTTGTCTTGTCTCACAGCCGTCTCGCAGTGGATGCGCCATCGACGTTTGAAGCTCAACATGTCCAAGATGGAGCTTCTTGTCTTTCCTCCTAAGCCCACCCTTCAACACTCCTTTTCTGTCTCTGTGGGCAACATTTCTATTCAACCAGTCCAGCAAGCCCGCAGTCTTAGTTTTATCTTTGATTCTTCTCTGTCATATATCCCTCAGATCCAGACCACAGCCAAGGCTTGTAGATTCATTTTGTACAATATTGCCAAAATCCAACCATATCTCTCCGCCTCTACTGCCAAGATCCTGGTCCATGCCCTAGTGGTCTCACGACTTGATTACTGTAATGTCCTCCTGGCTGGGCTTCCTCTTTCTCACCTCCGTCCTTTAATTTCTGTCCAGCATTCAGCTGCATGCATTATCACTTCCACCCACCGCTCTGACCACATCTCTCCTGTGCTGGCATCCCTTCACTGGCTCCCCCTCCCTTTCCGCATTCAGTATAAGCTCCTGCTGTCGACATTTAAAGCCCTCCATGGACTGGCCCCTCCTTACTTGTCAGACCTTCTTTCTCCTCACCTTCCCACTCGGGCCCTCTGTTCTGGTAGTCCAGGTCTGCTGTCCCAGCCCAGGATTTCCTCTGCCCCATCTCGGATTCGCCCCTTTTCACTCGCTGCCCCTCACTCCTGGAACCTTCTTCCCTCGCGAGCAAGAGCCATCACCTCTATAACCACCTTCAAAACGGAGTTGAAGACCATCCTGTTCAGGGCAGCATTCCCAGGCATTGTATAATTGTCACTTGCTATTTGATGTTCTTTTGTTGCTTGTTTTATTGAATCATTTCCTGTATTGCTATGTATTTTATATGTATTATCCTACTAGAGAGGCCCCTTCCCCACCACCACTCCCTTTGTGTCGTGTCTTTTTAGATTGTAAGCCTGAGGGCAGGGAACCGTCCAATTAAAAAGATTGTATGTACAGCGCTGTGTAAATTTACAGCGCTTTATAAATAAAGGTTAATAATAATAATAAATAATGGGGACTGAGGCTGAATTTGTGACTTGCCTGGTTTATTTAGTGTGTTATTTAGTAAGGTAGTTGAGATTTGACTCTTGGTCTAAGAGTAATCCCAAATCTGTTACATGATAGTGCATCTCTCCCTGCACTGAGCATCCTGTCAATGAGAATTGATTTAGTTGTCCTGTACTCAGTGTGGGTAGAAAACAGCAGACAGAAGCAGCAGATGCGGCCATATTTGTCCAACCATGCTTCACAGTACAGTTGTTACTAGATTAAAATGTAACTTCAGTAAAGAAAAAAATACTATTTTGCATGTGAAGTGTTAATGTAAGGTTTATTAGGAAGTGTCTGAATAAGCATTGGCTTTTACATAATATATAGAATAAATGCTTTTACATGGTATATAGAAATAACATATCCTATCAATGAAAGGCTGACTACAGTGTTTACTGTTCTGTATCGCTGGATGGACAAGAAGAGACAGACGTAGATTACGGCTGACTCACCGTATCTTGCTCTCTGTTTAATGCTAATGCAGTGGGAAGGGTGGGTGGCAAAGGGTATGTTTAGGACGGGAGAGGAAACTGCTGAATCTCTCTGTCTATTTGGCAGTGCTTGGCAACGGTATTGATTGTCTAACTGTGGAGTTGCTTCATGATTTTAAATCTGTCTGCGTGTCTCTGGCAGAAACTCTAAAACGTGACTTTTTTCTGGAAAAACGCCAGTGCATTCCCTGTGCCAGCCAAGTTGCTCTTGACTGCTAAACCAGACTTTATTTCAACTGGATAATAATACCCCCTTCACCAAAATCCATTGCTACTCTTCTGTTGATTAACTTTAGCAGACAACTGCTAAAGATAAGTAGCAGCTGGTTTTATGAATACATATTATATGATCTTAGAAGCAAAGCAACTTTGCAATTGAGCTGGACCTTTTTTTTTGAGGTGGGGAGGGGGGTCCAGTCAATGTGGGGACTGGGCATAGATATACACACATGCAGAAAAACCTTCAGATGTTTCCCAAATCAATTTTATGGCTTTGGTGTCATTTCTTGAGGAAGTCACCTTTACCCTTTCTCACCTAACCCTTCCCCCCTACATTTGTTGTTGCTTTGTTTGTAGAGCTGTAGATATATAGACCTGGTATTCCTGACATTTAGATCTTTATTGTCAGTGTTTCTGAATTAACTGTTATATTTGGGTCCTTTAAAAAAAAAAACAGTATAATGAAAAATGGCTCTGGGCTGGTCAGGAGTGAGCGTCTTGCATAGATAGGATTGCTAAAGATGAAGCAGTAGCCACATGGTTCCCAAAAATAATTTAGGGCAAATATAAATGCACTCTTATTACCTTCTTGTCTTACATTTGCTGATGTTCGTATCACCGAACTGGCTCTGTAAAATGCTCCTGTCAGATTAAATGGAACATGTTCAGTTCAGTTCATTTATTTTATTTCTACCCTCCCTTTTAGGGCAAGCCTTTAAAGATGGCTTACCGGAAAAGTGTTGAAAAGGAGTACAACAATAGAAATAATACATAAGAATTGAATCAGATAGGGAACCAGCCATAAAACCAATAAATAAGCTCTCTAGCGTGGAGTAGGTTTAGAAATTGCTTTAGCCCCATGAGAAGAGACAACATAAGGTGTGGGGTTAAACCTGAAAAGACTCTGCCCCAGTACCTCGCAACCAGACAAATTTAGCAGTGGGCCAGAGAGTGTAACCTCAGAGGCTGATCTTAAGGCCCAGGCTTTGTGTGTTCAGGGGAGTTAAGGCAGTCCTTCAGATTATCTGCAGCCATTAAGGGCTTTACAGTTTTGTGCCAGTACTTTAAATTCAACTTGGAATTGAATCAATAAACAGTACAGCTAATGTGTGGAACACATGTAATCACACCACTACTACCCCACATGTATTCTGGTAGATAGAGTTTGTACCAGCTGAAATTTCTGAACTGTAAAAGAATATTAAGACTGCTACATGTTCAGTATCCCATATCCAAATTGCTTGGGACCAGATGTGTTTTCAATTTTGAATTTTTTTCCAAGTTTTGGAATATTGGCATATACTTAATTATATACCCTTGAGGTGAGACCCAAATCTAAACAGGAAATTCATATAAGTTTCACATACACCTTATACACATAGCCTGAAAATAATTTTTATATAATATTTTAAATAACTATGCCTGAAACAAAGTTTATGTACATTAGACTATCAGAAAGCAAAGGTTCTACTATCTCAGACATCCACTTCAGATTTTAGAGTATTTTAGATTTTGGATTTTTGGATAAGGGATACTCAACCTGTACTTTAGTTTCTCAGGGACTTTAAAAATATTATCCATCTGTAAATGTCATCACTAATTGCATTGGTTCTAAATAAAAGCATCCTTATTTGTGTAGAATGGGAGTAGATGAAGGGTTTATGGGGCGAAACAGACTGCCTGTGACAAAGCTGGACTGGGGTTGTGGCAGCTACACACTGGCTTTTTAGGGCAGTCTGTTTTGCCCTTATGTCTCTTTGAATGTTGGCTCTTGAAAACCTCACAGATATGAGCAGGTCCAGATTCTTCTCCAGTAATGAATTTTCTACAGTCTATGAAGCTGGATAACTTTCTGTCAAAATAATAGCCACTGTTTTTGTTAGCAGCTGATCCTCTGTGGCAGGAAGCCTGGTGTTTTTTTCTTCTAAGAAAGAGCATCCAAATTTTTAGTTTCCTGATGGGCATGACTATAATATGGGGGGGGGGATCCTTATATAAAATATATATCTTCCTAAACTGCTGTGAAAATTACATGTTTAAAATCTAATAAACCTAATCCCAATAAACCCAATACTGGATTCTTTTCTATCTGTGAAATAGTGATATGAGAGATATAGGATATGATAGCTACAAAAGCTGTTTTATTTTTTTGCTCTAAGCAGCTTCCAGCCTCCTTTTTATGTGTACGTGCCTGTAAATGCATCTCTGAGATGCACAGGTCCATTCATCTCAGTTCTGTATGTTGGTGTCTGGAGGAACTCCACCCTATATTGTCACACAAGGTCAAGGCTTCCTAGTTTACATATTTATGTATCCTACATGGCTAAGCTTTAAGAGTTCCAAATGTGGAGCTCTGCTATGGCTCTCCTCCTTGGGGGCCCACTGTTGCACTTCAGTATCTCCCCCCATGGACATTCTGATGCTGGTGGAGAGTGAGGGAGGGGATTGAAGAAGTGTCTAGTCGTGCTCATTTACCAGATGTGGACTGAGGATGTCTTCTGTCAAAATCTATTTGTGTCTACCAGAGGTCTCAGTGTTGTTTGGAGTGGAGGCTATCATAGTGCAAGGTTGAGCCTGGAGAAAGATAATACAGTCGGCCCTTCTTATACACGGATTTGTTGGTTTCAAGCATACACAGGTTGAAAATGTTTTAAAAAAAGTATAAATTTCAAATATCAAACCTTGATTTTCCATTTTTTATAAAAGACACCATTTTGCTGTCTCATTATATTTAATGGGACTTGAGCATCCACTGATTTTGTTATACATGAGGGATCTTGGAACCAAACCCCAGCATATAACAAGGATCCACTGTACCAACTTCTGTAACAGCATTAGTGTATGTACACATTGCACATGTGTTTAGTTGTCAGATTAAGACAGGAATCTTGTTTGTTCCTACTAGAGTGAATGGGTAAAAAAACTTGGTATTATTGTTAAGCATTTTCAAACAAGCCAACATGCTAGTCAGCACCCCTGACTGGCTTGGATGTTTGTAGCTATAAACCCAGATTCAAACACCAAAATGTCCTTACCCTATTGATTTACTCATTTTCAGCTTTATATTTTTTCCTGGAAGATACTTGTGATAAAAGCTTGTTACCGTGAGAGTTATTTTGAGTGAGGAATCACTGTTTCCCTACATGGTGGAACCACAATACAAAATCTTTACCTTCTGCCATTCACTATACTACATCTCTTTATATTCTTGTACTGTATATCCGTAGTCACATGCTTGTTTGTGTATGTGTATGAATTAAAATGCATGGTAACATGACTTCGCATTTGCAATCTGTTTTATTACAACTGGTTCTATGAATATTACGAACATAAATCCAAAACACATTGCAGAAAGTATCTAGTTTGAGACCGCTTTAACTGTCCTGGCTCAGTGCTAGGGGATCCTGGGAACAGTAGTTTATTGTGGCACCAGAGTTCTCTGACAGAGAAGGCTAACGGTCTCACAAAACTACAGCTCCCAGAATTCCCGAGCATTGAGCCAGGACAATGAAAGCACTGTCAAGATGGATTATTTCTGCAGTGTGTTTTGGGCCATAGTTTACCAGATGTGGCACAATAAATGTGTCTTTAGACATTTCTCTTACTTTCTGGTGACACATATGATAATAACTAATTTTATTCCTAATAATTGGTGTAAAGGAATGACATTAAAATAACCATGTCTGTTTTTCTCTGTTATACATACTTCAGGGACTTTTTTGTCTTTGGATTATATGCAAGTTTGTCTGACTGATTCTCCTATCTCAGGCTGTTCTTGCTTTTTGCAGTAGATGGAGATGTTCCCAGTTCTTCGGCCACAGAGACCACCTTGCATCCAGAACCTGGGCTGGCGTCTACAGGAACCCAAAGGAGAGCTCTCAAGCCTCTCAGAAAACGATCTAAAAGCGATCCTGTGCTGCATGGCTTTCTAGGCAGAGGTGACCAATCATACTGTAATTCTTTTTGTTAGAGACCACAAAATTGAGGAACCATAAAATTGTGGAACCATTATATTTGCATAATAATGGTTCATCTCCAGTGAGATAGATGCCTGGCAAGGGTGTTATTTAATGTAAAAATTATGTATATATGTACCTTGGTAATGCACATTCTTCAGTTGTGTAGTTTATCCTAGAAACAGGTCTGTAACAGATGGCAGCTAACAGTAACTTGGCAGAGATTGAAATTATTACTGTTAACCTGAAAGTAGAATGACCATACATACATCTTTCAGGTGTGTATATTTAGTACAGGATGCCATTTTGTGTTTCTGAATATCATAGTTACTTTTTAAAAAAGGATTCTCTTCTTGTTGCTTGTGTAATTTAAAAGACTCTGTGTACTTATTGTTTGTTGCTTCTTGACTAGCACTGAATCTTTTTCCAAAGAACAGTGTCCAAATACTTGTGCAATTCCATTTACTAGATCCTAGTTTTATTGGTTTTTCAGAAATATTTCCCCCAATGAAAATTTGTTTCCCTGAAGCGAGTAAATTTTCTCCATGTGCAAATTCCACTGTATCTGTTTGGACAGAATTATCAAAATAATCAGTTCCATCTTGAATATGAGACATGGCTCATCACAAGAGTTGAGTGTGTGTTTTTGTGTCATTGGGTCCTTCCTATTGCTGGTTCTAATTGTGATATCCCCCCTTGTTGCCAGTCCTTCATGTGTTATAATCTGTTAGATATGCTCCTGAGCAATTACTTTATGTGTGATGTTATTAATGTAAAAATAATAGCAGAATGGTATGCACTTGAGGCAGGGACAGTAGCTCCGTGAGTTTTTTTCAGTGGGTTTATTATTTTATAGTTAAGTTACTACTGTTTATAACAATAGCCTAGAACCTAAAAGTGGCTGAGATTTTTCATCAGAAATACAGCACATAACTTCATGATTAGCCACACTCAACATATTCCACAACTCTTCTTATAAATTGCAACAGTGTGTATTGGGGTATCTTGCGCAGTGTCCTCATGCTAGGATCCTTATTAGTCATTGGGACCCACAGGATCCATTGCACAACAGACACACTGCTGACTCCACTTGCACAATGGTCCCAATAATTTAGCTACATCTCTGCTTCCCTCTTTAGAGTACGGACATTGTGTATCTTCACAATTCACTTTTACTTGCTTGTGAGTCAGTTTATGACGACATCAGTACCTAACAGTTTACCTGTTGGAATTTATCACCGATTGATCCAAAGATGGGATTTAAGCATGAAGAAAACAAGTACATGAAAACTCTCCCTATCACAATTGCCAAGTGTCCATCTGCACCTTACAATGATGAATTGATAATAAAAATAGGCTTTCTTCCTTGTTTGATCCTCTAGTGATTTCTTACCATATGGTTTCAGTCAGTCAATAATTGTATTTTACTTCATTATTGGATTTCCCTCTGTGTGTGTGCATGTGCACATATGACTTGTGCTTGTGTGCTTTTTCATTGAAGCTATCCAGATGCTTCCAGCAAGGTTTTATTTTTGTCTTCAGGTCCAGTGCTAAGCTGTGAAGCTGCCACCCAAACAGAATTAAAACCAGAACTGGCTACAGTCATTTTGCGAAAGAGTGTGAGAGCAAAGACTTTGCGCTCGAGACCCAGGTCCTTGATAGACTACAAATCCTACATAGATACAAAACTGCTTGTGGCAAAGTTCCTGGAGCAGTCTTCTTGCAGCATGACCCCTGACATCCATGAACTGGTGGAAGACATAAAATCTGTTTTAAAATCAGATGAAGAGCATATGGAGGAAGCCATCACCAGTGCCAGCTTCCTTGAACAGGTAGTTAATTATTGTGTCTGAACCCATAAACATTTCTTCACTGTAAATGGCATCCCTGGCTTCCAGGATGCAGGGCCAGTTTGCAGCTGTACTTTTGGATGTGAAGCCCAATGCCAAATGTGACCTTTTGTAGGGTTTGCTGGCTTATTTCAGCTTTGTGTTGGGAACAGGGAAGAAAACAATTGTTCACACAAATCACATACTTTGAACTGAATGCACTGGATAAATCTATTAAACTTATAGAAGTTTCTCTCCTTCTGCTCAGAGGTTATTTTCTGCACACTTCTCTCCCATCTCAGAGCTAGTTAAGAGTTTGTATTCAGTAACTTGACATTTCTGAATTTACAAGAGAACAAATTCCAATCTTACCCCATAGGAGTGTGAGACAGCAAAGCAGGACGAGCATATACTAATGATATTTGGGGATAGTAGTAATACACTAAATCTCTCTTTTTGTCTGGAAGTATGGAATAAGTTTTACTCGGAAAACAAATGAAAGGAAGATGGCTGTGGTTGAAACTATCAAAAAAAGTTTAACAGCATGTTAAAATAGGGTCAGAATCAGTCTGGTCTGCCTTGGAACATCTACTGCTCTATGAATGTAGGAAATGGGGAGTGTCAGGTGGTAATGTGCTTCTATACATGGAACATTGCAAACAGGTGGGGAGAGGAAGGAAAGCAGAAGACTGATCCTCCTGCTTTTCTGGCTGATCTTAGAAGCTAAGAAGAGACAGTTGTGTTAATACTTGGATGGGAGAGTGTCATTAAATATCAGGTGCTGTAGGCTATAAGGTGAACATCACACTGCACTGCTATAGCACTATTATTCCACTTTAACTACTATGGCTGCCTCTTGTGGAATTCTGGGATTTGTAATTTAGTGAGGTCCAAGAGCTCTGGTTGAGAATTCTGAATGCCCTTCCGTAAACTGCAAGTCCCAGGATACCACAGGAGGCAGCCATAGACGTTAAAGTGGAATAATAGTGCTATAGCAGTGTAGTGTGATATTTCATAGGAAGGAACTGACAAAACTACCTCTGAGTATTCTTTGTCTAAGAAAGCCCTATGAAATTAATGGGGGGGGGGGGGTCACTGTAAGTCGACAGGCAACTTGAATTTACTTTTTAAATTTAGTTTTGTTTCACTTATATGCCGCCTTTCTCCTAGAGTAGGACTCAAGATGGCTTCCAGAAAGTGCAAATTCAAAACATTTACAGTAAAATTTCAAAACAGTTATAACCAACACATAAAACACACTTAAATCATTATAAAATAACCAAAAGTTTAAAAGATAAATGAAACATCCCCAATAAAACCTCTCCCTCCCACATTACATTAAAGGGCCATTTAAATAGAAATATCTTTGCCTACCTGCATAAAGAAAGCAGGGAAGGAGCTAGCCTAGCCTCCCATGGGAGGGAGTTCCAGAGATTGGAAGCAGCCACTGAGAACTCAGGCCTCTCTCATGTCCTGAACAAACATACCTGTGATGGTGGTGGGACTGAGAGAAAATCTTTTCTTGAAGCTTTTAGAGCTCTGGCAAGTTTATATTGGGAGGTATGGTCTTTGAGATAATTTGAACCTGAGCCTACAGGGCAGTGATGGCAAATCTTTTAGGGACCTGGTGCCCAAACTAAAAGGCTTTCTGGTACCAGGCGTTACTTGGTGCAGGTGCCGGGACTTCCAGGGGGGACGGAATTCCAAGGTGGTACTTTCATCCTCCAGGGGCAGAACTTCCAGAGCAGGACTTCTTCCCCCCCAACCCTCCGCTTCTCTGGAGACAGTTGAAGGCCC
This sequence comes from Sceloporus undulatus, assembly GCF_019175285.1. Lineage (NCBI taxonomy): Eukaryota > Metazoa > Chordata > Lepidosauria > Squamata > Phrynosomatidae > Sceloporus > Sceloporus undulatus. The sequence goes on from NC_056523.1 coordinate 243,235,789, forward strand.
GGGAGGGAGGGAGAAAGAAGAATGCACCTGTTCCTTCTCTTCCTTGTCTCCTTGGGCTATCAGCTGCATCTTCAGAGGCAACTGAATGCCTGGGAAGAGGAGGAAGAAGTGTACCTGTTCCTCCTCTCGCCCCCCCTGAATACCCTCCCAAGACTTCAGCTGCCTCTCCGGAGGCAGTTGAAAGCCCAGGATGGCCGGGAAGAGGAGGAACAGGCACATGCCTGTTTCTCCTCTTCCACACCCTTCGCATGCCCTGAAAAATGACTTCACATGCCATAGGTTCACCATCATGGCTGTAGGACTTTATAGGCAATGGCCATTATTATGAATTGGGCCTGGAAATGTATAGGTAGTAGGCAGTGAAGCTGTTTTAGCAAGGGAGTTATATGTGCCCTATAACGTGAAGGCACACACACTCACTCACTCACAAAACAGAAAATTGTCTCCTCTGAGATTTCATGCTGAATTTGGAGCAGCAGCATCAATGGCCCACTTTTGAAACCAGTGACACATCTCCTTTTTCTTTCCTCTGGGCTGGCTGAGAAATGACCCTCGTTAAAAAAATTAGAACAGTGAATACTGTGCCTTGTTGTGGGTTACTGAATGGTCATGCTGCCAGGAGGTAATAATGTTTGAGACCCAACAATAAAAAGCTAATGAGACTAGATGTGAAAGTGCAGTATTTACATCATATGGCTTTGGTTTTAGGGTAGTGTAGAAAATCAAAACTGGTGTTCAGCAGGGTCCAGTTCCCAAACTTACATGCAGCTTGAATATTTTTCAGTCTCGTCCTGTTTTGTGTGTTTTCCTTAGATTTTCTTTATAAAAATAACTGCTTTTCTCCTTTTATAAAAACAGATTTGGAAGGTGTTATAAGTTATTAACAGGGAATATTAATTTTAATTTTTCCTTTCTCTGCAAAGGTAATGACCCCAGCTCACCCATCTACATCAAGGGCACACACACTGCCTTTTAGAAGGCATCCAGGACTCTTGCATTTGGAGAGCTGTGGAGATGTGAGCACTTTCACTACAGCACAAACTCGGCTACTAGAGAGGAGAACTCAGAAGTCAGAGCCTGAACGACCTCATAGCCTTATTGGAGTTTTCCGGGAGACAGTGCTCTGAGCACACATCTGTGAGATCCTGTACCCAACACAATGAACTAAAAAAAGAAAAACCACTTTGTGAAAATGCAAGCTAATGAGGAAATCATTATGATGTGTTTCATACTTACTGCTGCTTTTGAAAAGTATACTTGAGGATTTTCTAGTAGGGCGTTACTCCAATGAACACCTCAGTATATTCTGATGCAAAGTTGTCTTTTAAAATAAGGATATTCAGGATTACAATTAGTGTGACTGAAGAGCACTGTTTGTTTTGGAATGGCAAGAAGACGTGTACATGGATGTTTATGAGAGAAAATCATTCTTTCTACTTAAATTTATCAACTCGTATAGTAAGTGCTTTATGCCTCCAATGTCTGCTATTTCACTTATGATGAATTGTTAAAACTGCCAATGCTTTGTCTTTCAAAGGAGCTATAAGATGAGTTAGTTGTATCTATGGGCTTAATGCTCTGTGAAAATTAAAGAATATTTTTCCTCCCTTCCACTGCAGGGACCTTTGCTTCTCTAGGTATCAGTAGGACTATTTGCTTTTTAGCAAGCAAAACATAATCTAAAGCCCAGCTACCCAGCTGGACAACTACAGTACATATAGTGTTTTCTGCTATTTTCAGAGTACAGTAAAAAGATAAAGTGAATTTGAAGTGTGTCCTTTAGCCATGTGACAAGCCTAGTTATTTTTTGGTAAGGTGCTGTATGAACATTCAGCCATTCCCTTAAGTCCTGTGCTGGGAGAAAGGGGGGGGGTATAAATAAATTTTTAAAAATTGGTCCTGTTTTCTAAAGGACACTGAAGTGCAAGAGTGCTGGACGGCTGCTGGGTCTTGGTGGATGGAGCAGTTCACTGCCATGCTCACCTATTCCAAACCCTGCAGAGCCACATACCTCAAAGCTATGTACTGAAGAGGAAAGCTGCACTTGAACTGATTGTAGTCACAGGGCTTGACAGAAAACAGGTGCTTCTAGAACAGTCCTACTGTTCCAAAGTTTGTCTTCTCCTAAAAGCATTTGAATTACCAATATGGAAGTCCTGGAAAATTGCCTCAGTGCAATCTCCATCCTCATGCCAGACATTGTTGCATGGGAATGACCTAGGCCATTATTGGTTTGAAAATTGAATGTTGCAAAGGCAGTTGCATGTGAACTACATTTCCCAATAATCTTTGAACTATTCACAGAAATGGAGAGGTAGAGTTGCCTAGATTTCTTTTCCACAATGAGAACAGTTGGTCCCAGCTGTTTTGGGTTCACAAAACAAGCCTTTCCTCAGTGTGCTTTGGAGGACGTTAGAGCATAGTGCCTTTAAAATTCACCATGACTGAAGACTATGGTTAATATTTTCTGTTCCTGAAAATGAAGATACTTCCTTTAAGACAAAGAGTTTCATGTAGAGGTAACCATCACTTGTTTCTTCATTGCATTTACTGGAACAAAAGGTTTCCCCTAGAGGAGTTTGTGCTTCATACATGGTGATGGCCTTCAATGATGTTGCCCATCTAATCCAGCTCTCTCCTCAAATCATGCTCTCACGTTAAGTGGCTGTCCAGCCTCTTTCTGAAGACATCCAGAGGAGGAAACCCCCCCCCCCCCACCTCTTTAGTTCCATTCCAGTCTCTAGATTACATTGTCAAACTGGTCTTGCTGTCAAACTATCCCTTCTAATGTTCATTTGAAAACTACTGTAATTTCAGACCATTGGACCTGGTGCTACCCTGAGGCAACAGAAAACAGGCCTACCCCACCTCACTGTGACAGTTCTTGAGGTATTTAAGGAGCGTAAGCATGTAACCTTCAGTCTCCTTGCACCAAGCTGAATATGCTCAGCTCCTTCAACCTTTCCTCACGTTGTCTTCATCAAACCTCTTTATCAGTGGTTCCCCACCTGTGGAACCCTTTCACAGGGGTCGCCGAAGACCATCAGAAAACACATATTTGCATGTAGCAATGAAAATAATTGTATGGTTGGGGGTGACCATAACGGAACTGTATTAAAGGGTCCTGGTATTAGGAAGGTTGAGAACCACTGCTCTTTATCATCCTCATTGCCCTTCTCTGACTCTTCTCCAACTTTCCTATATCCTTCCTGAATTGAAGCTCCCAGAATTGAATGAATATGTACAAGAACTGAACTGAATGAATATGTACAAATAAAATTTAAATTAACAAAATATAAATAAACTTGTTATAGGAAGAGATGACACTAAAATTCAATTTAATTACTGTTTAGAAGCAGAGGTGCAAAGGCTCCCATGGTTTTACCCATGCTTAGAAGAGATGGCTGCTTTTCTTTGTGGTCTCAGAGCAGTCAAACACAGATTCTGCTTCTACGAGGAGCAGTATTAAAAATCTGAAAGTCTCACCTTATGAAATGCTGGAGGGAAGAATGTCTTAGAGACAGAAATCTTACCCTAAAGTTCACCCTTCATACACTGTACTATCAGGTGTACATCCTTCATACAAGCTGTACTATACTTTGATTCAGTATCTTCCCAAGTCAACAGTGTTGAATTTAGAGCTTCCATTGTTAGCACTTTAATAAACAGTCCCCCCACACACTGTTTTATCCTTATAAATGATAAATGATATAGCCTATCTCTGGGGATCACTCAGAAAGCTAGTTCTGGGAGGTACTGGGAAGATTAGTTGCAAGCAGCCTTCCCAGAAGCTGTGAATAATTATTCAGCAGCCAAACCTTAATTCTAGCTGTCCTGGCACATATGAAGATAATCCTGTAAAGTCCTGCAACAAGTATGGTGCCACTGCTGCATCATTTCAGTCTACTCTAACGTGAAGATCTGGGCTGGTGTTCAGCATTGCAGTTAGGGATCTGTAAACTAATGTTACAGATCCAGACCTGCTCTGTATTAAATAATCTGACACAGTCGCAGCCACCTTAACAGCCAGCAGCCCCCAGTCCATTGTGAAAGCCAACCTCTGGATCTTCCCTTCAGCCAGTGAGACAGGAATCTTGCATCTGATAGTTGCAGCTTGTTGGCTGGCAAGAGAAGGGTGGAAACATTTTCCACTGCCATTGTCAGCTGAATGAGCCTCCATCTGATAAAGTAGGCTTGGACAGGCATTCATTATCATAGCAATAATGCCATAATCATGACTATGTAGTGTTCGTGAATACAGATCAATTATGGATACATAACTTGATCTTATGCATCCCATAAATGCAATTCTACATTCCAGGCAATACTGTATGGTTAAAACACAAATGGGTAAACTTAATGACAACTTCCTGCAAATATTGGAGGGTTAGAATTGAAGAGCTCTCTGGTCAATATGAAATCACAGAGTTGGAAGAGACCTCAAGGGTCATTCAATCCAACTGTCATGGAGAAATAAACTATCAAAGCATTCTCAACAGATGGCCATCCAGCCTGTTTGACAACCTGCAAAGAATGAAACACCACCATTCCCAGAGGCAGCATGTTCTACAGTTGAACCATCAAGAAATTCTTCCTAATTTTGAGGTGGAATCTCTTTTCCTGTAGGTTGCATCCATTGCTGCGTGTCCTTTTCTCGGAGCAGGAGAAAACAAGCTTGTTCCATCTTCAATATGACATCTCTTTAAATATTTAAACATGCCTCCATGCCATCTCTTAATCTCCTCTTCCCCAGGCTGAACATATCGCGTTCCCTAGGCTGCTCCTCATAGGGCATGATTTCCATTTTGGTTGCCCTCTTTTGGACATGTTTTAGTTTGCCAACATTCTTCTTAAATTGTGGTGACCAGAACTGGACACAACATTCCAGGTGAGGTCTGACCAAAGCAGAATAGAGTGGCGCTACAGGATCTTTGGCCTTTACCTACTGGGAAGTAGAGTGGCACTATTGCTTCCCCTGATCTAGACACTACACTTTTATTGATGCAGCCTGGAGTCATACTGGCTTTTTTAGCTGTCACACTGCACTGCTGACTCATGTTCAGCTTGTGGTCCTTTTCACATGTACTTTTGTCAAGCTAAACATCTGGCGGGAAGGTTTATGGAGCTCCGGAGCACTGAAGTAGATCAAAAAGAAGGAATCTTCATAAATCAACATTGACAACATCTTGGCTATATGTAATGCCTTTTTTTTTTTTTGGTATGTCTGGTTTTGTTTTATTATTGTAAATTTTACAGACATTAGCACTCTGTTAAATAAAGGAATGTAGCACACGGAAATACATCACAACAAAACAGAGGCCAACAAAAAATAGAATTAAAAAACCCCATATCCCCCAAAGCACTGCCATTGTATTATTGAGGGTGGGGGCAGAATCCTTTGACAAGAGTCTGAAAAATTACATTCAGTAGGTGTGCAGTATCAACATTCCAGGCTCACATTTTATATGTATATATATATATATATATAATTTATATAGAGAGCTCATCAAGTTTGGTGTTTACAAAAAACAATATTGTTACAAATACAATACTATACTTCTCCTGACGCTTTTCAATAATATCTATTCACCTTTACAGAACAAAGTACAATTTAATATTCTTTAGTACTGTGCTGTCTCTCTTCTCCTCTATATATTTATATATATACATACACACACACACACACACACACACACACACACACACACTTGCCAACTTCAGACAAAGATCTCTTTTTATTCCTGGAAATACAAAGAACTCCCCTCCTTTCCTCAAAAGCCTTGCACTTGGAAAATCCCAAAACATACTGCAAATTATAATACAGTTGAGATGCAACCATAGGGGGAAAAAAGGTAAATTAAGAGGCAATACAACCTTATTGTAAACATGGTAACATTATTAAAATATACAAGTAGGCAACTATGATCCTTGGCGGATTTTTGCAAAACTGGAAGTATACAAAACAAATGGTTTCTTTCATTCCATAAAGAATGTAAAGCTTTCTATAAAAGCTTAGAAGCTGCTCAAAACACCAGTACTTAAACAATGACATCATTTTTCAGTTTGTATTTTTCAAATGCCTTCTTTGTAGTTGAGAAGTATAGAGTTGGATATACAAAAATTTATCTACTCTGGACGTCCATTCACAAGAAAGATATCTCCTATTATAAGCATCCACAGCACCCCAAGTGTTCAGAGAAATGTTCATATGAATTGAGCAGTTATGTAGACAAAAGGTTGCCATGGTTTCTGTGTTTGCAGCAGGTCTTTCTCCAATGTTTGCAATTATGAAAATCATACAGAGCTTGGAAAAGTTAGTTTGAACTACAATCCCCACCTACCATGGTCAAAAGTAACTTTTCTAAGCTGTGGAATCAGCACAGGTATATATATCCCTTTTGGCTGTCCCTTCCTCTTCAATTGTGGTCACATGTGTGCATGCTGAGGAGGGGCTACAGTCCTGGCAACAAGCCACATATAAGGTGACAATGCGCGGTGCTAGAGCCAGAATAAACCAGGAGAGGTTTAAGACACTGATGGGTTTTCTCCCACATATAATTATATGAAACCAGCTAATGGTGATTCAGGTTCAAAACATGTTGAAGTTCCTATAAGTATCTGTTTGCTGGATTTTCAAAATTCTTATCTGTCTCACTCTCATTTGTATCCTGCTCTGCTGTAGGCTATATTTCAGAGGAAGGAACTGCAAAACCACCTCTGAGTATTCCTTGCTGAAGACAAACCTAGGAAATTCATGGGGTCGCCATAAGTCGACAGGCGACTTGAAGGCACATACACACATCATGGTGAGCCTGAAATGGGCAAATCTGAAATAGAATTAAATCTATTCCAGGAGTCAACACTGATAAAGACTAGACAGTGAAAGACTCAATTCTTCATTCAAGCCATTTGTGGAAAAAAGCTGCTCTGCTTGTAGAAAAAAAAGATGGGGGGATGGAGAGTAGGAATGATTAGATGAAGAAAAGAGGAATGAGTAAAAACAAGGAGGAAAATTAGTGACTCCTGGGGGTGGGGGGGGGGAGAACTGTGGGATTAGCTGGGGCCATTAGGAGGAAATGATGGAATATATTATTTATCATATGCATTACATACAGTACATATAATATCTATACTAAATACTACACAAGTATGAGAAGATGTGTGCATTATTTATGTGGTCTATTGTGAAACAGGTGATTATCATGTTAAACACTCCATCAAGATAGTCTCAGATTAAGAGCAGACTACCAATACTAACCTAGAATCAGACAACGTTCAAAATCCCATAGCTAAGGGGATTCCAAAGGGACTATGGCCTCAGTCTAGCTAGAAAATGAGATAGACACATAACACTTTAAAGCCATTTGTTAACACCTGAAGAACCCTGCCTAAGGCAGGGTGGGCGCATTATAAACTCTCTTTTTGTTCCTGTTGCTGTCACTGCACATCTCTGCATCAACCAGATAATATGAATATGTGCTGAATTTAATTAAACCTCAATAAATCCAAGTGCTGAAAGTACTGTTCATTTTTTTTTTTTACCTTTGAAAAAAATGTAGCCTTAAGAGCTCTTTTATTGTGCCTGGGTTTCTGTTAGTGACATCCATGGCCTGACTGGGAGTAGTTATGCCTGCTTTGGTACTTTTTTGGACATTGTGTAAGGAGGTAGCCAATACCACCTTCTGCAAGCCCATGCAGCAAAAAGACTTCAGGTTACGACTGTCTGTCCCGCCATGGATTGGCTTCAAATAGGCCCCAAAGTGGTAGCTGCAGCCTTACGGAGGAGATGGAGACTGCTCCTTCTTCCATCTATGCACAAATTCAACCAGACCAGGCCAAAGCCACTGCTGATCAGTGAGAGGGAAGATGGGAGTTTCACCTGGCAGCTTTCCGCTCTTGTTGTGCACCAGGAAAGCAGCCTCCACTGCTTCCCATGGCTATACTGATAGAGCCTTGTGTTCTCCCAGCATGTCAGTGCCTTGGCCTAGACGTATAGCCTACTCTTGTGCAAAGCATGTATAGCTTGCTCCAAGTACTTAGCTTGTTGTCTAGGTCTATGCCTACTTCACTTCAGTAAAGTAAGGAACTGAATACATCAGTGAACCCAAATTTAAGAGACTCATATTAGACTCATGTGAACATGCATAGCCCAATCCTATGCAGAGTTACCCAATGATTTTGATGGGGTTTGGGGCACCTAAGGACTGGGTTGCAAATTTGCCTCTTTAAAAAGTAGTTTTTTCCCCTACTGTATATTTCTCCTCTAAAACTATTAGATAATATAATGCAATTATGTATACAAGACTTTTGTGAATGAAGAAAAGGAATGAACACTCCTGTCCTATATCTGTTAATATGTTGCAAAATTACCTCTGGTAGTGTCATGGAGTAAGGAGCATAAAGAGCTATAGTAACTTCATGTCCACCCTCAACAGTATATTTGTATCACAGTTACCCTAAATGACTCAAGGTTGTAGTACAATACTAGTTTCTTGCCACCCAGAGATTCTGTGTTTGTTTTAAGGAGTGGAATCCACATGCATTCACATATAACACCCATGCAGGGCACTGAATCCCAAGGAGTATGCCATTACACATCTATGCAACATGTGTGCACAGTGCACAATGCACAACCATGCAACATGCAAACACTCAACCCCTACCCCTGGTAAACCAGTGTTGCCCTGATTTTTCTATGTTTCCTATTTTCCTATCCCCATACAAATAATAGACAGATTCCAGAAGGGTAACCATGTTGGTTAGTCACAGCAAAACCAACAGAAAATATTGAAACACCTTAAAGATCAAGACGTGTTGTGAGTGAATCTTTTATGAATCCAAATTCAAAGGTTATACCATAATAAAGGTACAAGTGTTTAAGGTGCCACAGGACCTATACTTTTATGTGTTTTTGCCAAATAATTTTACTACAAATGTTACAGTCAACTGACCTCCTGGATTTTAAATACCATATCCAAAGTGTTTTGGAATATTCTTTCATTGCACAAATACCTGCAGTAAGTGAACCTACTGTCTTAGCATCCCATGTGTGGGAATAACTTTACATATATTTATATATATATTTATATATATATATGTATTTGTATATTACAAAATAAATTAAATTTATACCATCCACTATTCTAATATGGTCCAAAATTAAAGAGAAACTTGTCTTAAAAAAATAAATATAAAAGTGTGGACCAAAGATATGTTCAAAGTAAACTGGCTCAGAACAACTTAAAACTGTATGCAGACGTGTAAAAAATCATGACTATCAAGCATACAATTTTCAAATGTGACAGCTTATTAGCCCACATACACACACACACACAAACACACAAAAACAACAACCCTGAAGTTAAGATCTAACTACATTCCCTTACTACTCCCACATCCACAATTTCGCTCTTCAATATTTAGAATTGTGTCACTCAGTTTTAGAAAGAAAGTTGGGAATAGAACAGTCATTTGCAAAAAATCAAACTGCACTTAAAAAAATAAAGGATTTGGGAAAAGAGAAAGGAAATGCTTAGTTCCCAAAGAGCAAAATCCTGAAACATTTAGATCCTAAAAGCATATCTTCTATAGACATTTTTAGTCCTAGAGGATTTTCCACCTTTTCACTAACTCTCCCCCAATAAATATGTGCTGAATGGCATGAGGGGAGCAGAACTCACCTAAACGTTGGAGTATCATCATTTTGCTGCCTTCATATGTAAATTGACTTTTTCCTCTAGGGGAAAAATGATAGTCCTATAGCTCTCGTCACATAACAAGCAGGACAACTTTATAAGATAAGCCTGCCAACATCCTATCTATCACTGCAAAACTTTATCATTTTTCCTACTTAGTTTTTTTTAAGTGTTTTAATTTATTTTCATTCAACCTATTTATTTTTTTTGTCTTGACAGAAGCATAAAAGGATGATTTTGCTCAAACAAGTGTGTGTGTACACGTGTGTGTGTGTTAGTCTTACTTATTTTCAGTTCTGTGAAGAATTACATAAACTCTAGTAGTAAAAAGGTGCAACCAAAAATGTAATCTCGTACACAGCAGAATGATAAAAGGTGAGAAAAAAGAGCAAGAGAAATGTTGCTGCAGACACCAAAATGCAGCACAAGAAAACACCACCATTAATGAAGAGAAATGTCCATGCACACTGGGAGAGCTTCAGATGTAAACTGGTTGTTCCTGTGCAGTCAAGAGTCTGTACATGGCGGCTGGCATGGTCTTCATATGAATCTGGAAGAAAGAAGTATCGAGTTAGTGCTTCTCCGATGAGTTTCCCAAAGTAGCAATAAAAGATGTTGTACTTTGTTGGGTTGCCTTGCCACAAATGGAGCATCTTTTCATAATCATATAATTGTACCCAACTTTCCCACCAAAAAGAAAGTCAAAATGGCTGACAATATGGAAAAAATAAATATAGCAGCAAAAGACAAACAATGGTTGAAATCCTGTTGGTGGCGTACACACATGCACAACTCCAGGTTATACAAGTGTTTTCTTTTTTGGGGGTGGTGGTGGACATTATGAAGGAGATACTCATGACCTCTTTGTGCTAACATCCAACCCAAGACAGCTTTCCAGCTCCTGGGTTGCTGCTATCATCATTTACTGTTGGGATGTGTGTGTGAAAACGAAATTACCAGGCAACACTTTTTCCAGTTTTAGTTCTGCAGTTGGGGGAAGGAAAATGGGGTCATTCTCCTGGCTCACAAATTAGTTATTGGAAGGTCATGAGAGCAATGTCATTTCTCTTCCTCCCAGAACTGCAGCCAGAATAGATATTGCTTCCCTCCTTCCTCCCCAGCCAATAAATAGTCATGGCAATATTTCTGGGGTTTGAAACCTGTCTTGGAGGGAGAAAGCAACATGTAGCTGCACATGTGGAGTGTTATGTGTTAAGTGCCTAAGGTAGAAGCAAGCCTAATATGAAACATTACATGATAAAAGTGCTGCTCTAATAAGCCTGTTAATTCACTTGAAAATAAATATTTTGGAAAAGCCTAGTTAAATTACAGAATTCATTAAAAAAATCAACAGATAATAAATCAAAATTGTGTATGGGAGATATATATGTTTAAGCACCATAGTTACAGTGTCATGTACTGAATCCCAGCAGATCCCCCCATCCCCACTTACAGGAAGCAGCAACTGTGATCCACAAGGATCTATTCCCCTGTCATTCAGGCAGCAGCTGACTGCCATTTCTACCCCCTCCTGCAAGCGATCCCCAGTGCAACAGGCTGAAGCCTGTGATTTCCTCTTGTCCTGGAGATTCCTAGCCACCTTGAGTCCCTCTACTGGGAGGAAGGTGAGATACAAATAAACAGAATAATAATGGTTATTTTTTTTAAAAAGGGGGTGTGTGTGGAAACATCAGCCATCTGTTTCCTGACCCACTGGGAAACAGACCCTGTTGATCACAGCTGCTTTTGTCCGGTAAGTAGGGATTGAGGGACTTCCATGATGCCTACATAACTCTTAAACTAGGGGCTACATAGAGATCTGGATGTCATGAGTGCATAATTCTAGGTTATGCCTTTGTAACTGCCATAGAGTATACTGGCCTCCACCACCAAAATTTTAGTCCAACACATACACATAACCCCTCTCCTTCCAGCAGTCAGTATACCAATAAAAGGAGACAAAAGTGACTTGAGAATCTGAAAAAGTTAAGATAAAATATAGGAGCAATTGGCCAGTAATGTAATAGCTCAGCATACAAGTGGCCAGCACCTCCTGAATCTTCCTCCTGATAAATCTTCACCCACATTAGGTTAATACAGGGACAAGAAAAAACAAGATCTCCTACATGTCTCCTGCCAAATGGACAAACTGCCAAAGGTAACTACAGCAGTGGTTGAGATTTTATAGCTGAGGGGTATGGGGGGGGGGGGGGGGAGAAGGAATCTACGGGGAACTGCGGAATAATGCAGAAAATGACAAAAATCGCGTTCCTCCTGTCCCACTTCGTCCACCAGGAATGCCCCATGAGCAGAGTTTCACTCAAAACAACTCAGAAGTGAGGGGGAATTTTTAACAAAAGTATCCTAAGAAGGTACATTAATTAAATGAAAAATATTTTCACACCTGTGCAAAGACTACCATGCTCCCTAGGTAATGAAGTCTGATCTAACTTGGTGGACTTAACCAAGTAAATTGGTATAATTCGATTGTATAGATTTATCAACAGAAGTTAAGATCCAGCATATGGGAGCCAACATAGTATATACAGCTATCTTAGTTCTTACAGGTCTGGGATCTATAATTCATTCCACTCCTCCTTTTTCCTGATACTTGCACTTATTTCTTCTCTTTCTCTATCAGAAAAACCTTTATACAACAACAGAAACGAACTGGTGCTGATGGCAGAATGGCAGTGCTAATCTGACTCATAGCTTGGGCTGTAGTCTAGTTGTGATTCACAATCCACCTGTTTAATTCCTTTGGTATGATCAATACACTATTAGACCAAGGAGATCCACATTCCAGTCAATGCTAGCTGAGGTTGTATACAATACTGACAGATCATAAAGCTCTGCAGGTGTACTTTTGCCTCCAGTGTATGGAGCCAGTGAGTCCTCCCACAGCCAGTTGCTGCTTGGAGAATAAGGGGCTCCTGTTTTGTTTCCAGGAAAAGGCAAGAGTCATCCTCTTTGTATACCTCCATCATTCTAGGAGGATTTTTCCTTTTTCCCTAGGTGCAAAACTGCAGACAGATGATGCCTGGGATCATCTCTCCTCTGGCCTCTGGTTAGCCATGGAGGGTGTAACCCAGGACTGGAAAGCTGCGGTTGCATGTAGAGGTGTGGGGTCCTTATGCATGGATGTACTGGGTATCTTCTTCTACAATGATTAGAAAGTATTATGCTGGTGTAACAAAATGTAACACCAGCATATATTACCAACAGGATTCTGGCCATTATCTCTTATGCTAAGCTTACCTCTTGACTTGGATATGTGGATAAGTCCTGAGCTGCCTGTAGGAAAGGCAAGATACAAATGTTGACCAATGCTTGCACATACCCAGAGCATGGCCATTCAGCACCTTTCACAAGGAGGCTCCAGTCTCAGCAAAAAGCACTATAAAGCTACACACAATAATGAACAGTCGCCTGCTTGCCTGCATTTGCCTTCATCCCCCATTTGGTGGCAATAACAATGCAATAAAGCAATCATTTCCTAAAAATGAAGTAAAGAGTTGCTAGCTCCTACCTCACCAACAGCATTTGAGAGAATGTGAACAATCTTTTCATGAGGTGTTGCTACAACACTTTGCCCATTTATTTCAATAATCCGGTGCCCCACACGTACTCCTCCTCGTTCTGCGATCCCTCCTCTCATAAGGCTACAGATCTGGAAAGACATCAAGCAGTGATAACATACAACACTAGGCACTGGAAATGTGAAATGGTACATGCTTCAGTCAGATCAGGGCTGGGAAATTGTCCCCCCCGCCCTTTCCTTTGCTTCAGCCCACTAGCCAGTCTGGTCAATGATGGTGAGGTGTGTGTGTGTGACAATTCATCTGGACACCCACAGATCCTGCAGCCCTGAGGTATGGCAAGATTGAGTTCTCACTTGTATAATTTAGCACAAGAACTGCAACATCATATGGGCAAATGCTTGGATGGAATCACCATTATGAATCTGTAGGCAGTGCTAGCATCACTTCAGGACATTTTAAGTAGAGGCAACTGATACACAACTGATACACTCAAGAATGCAGAACTCTGAGGAAGGCTTTTCAGGTGCAGTACATGCACTTCCCCTTCACCGTGGAGATGACATAATGGAAGAGCTGTGCCAGCAGCCATGCTGTCTGTGGTACAGAAAAATTGTTTGTCCAAGCTCTAGTGAGCAAGTTATGCTGTTGTCCCAGAGTGCAGAGACACAATTGGTATAGTTTTTCTCCCTTCTCTTTGAGAAAGCAAGATCACATGAGAAGATCTCTAAGCAGGTGTCAGCACTGAGCACCAGCCTGATACTTGACCTCATCAGTGCAGTTGGGCAGGTGGACTGCTTTCCCAGCAAACGTAGCAACAGTCACAATGAAGCCAAGCACAGGGTAATAAATCTCTGCACTTCTGAAATGCTCTTGCCTGCAAACAAAACCTGTTTCAAATCATAGTTCCTAGGGAAATGCCTATTTAAACTTAATAATTTGGTAGATACATAATAAAGGGAACTGACATGGCAAAAATAAACATAACGGCTCACTGTTTTGGCACAGATGAACACAGCATCAGATTTTTCTTCTGGGGTGTCACACTTCCCATGTTAGAGATAAGAGGTGCTGGTATTTTTAAAAGTGTGAAAGTGTTAACATCTGCTCGGCATAATGCAAGTCAGAGGCACTGGGAACTGCAAAAGGCAATTCAAACTACTACTGGGCAATCATATTTCATGCTGTAAGTTATTGAATACCAATGGACTTGACAAAACCCAAGAATACAATGCTTTATTTTGTGCAAATTTTGTTCACAGTTCTTCACAGAAAATAAAGCAATATATTTTCAATATTAGAGACTATGGCCCTTATCACACGTGAAACTGGAACTCCAATCCAGAGTCAATCCGAAGTGAAGGGGAAGCAGAGTCAATTCGAATCCAAGGCAATTCACGTGATGAATTATCACACGTGAAGAACGAAATTGTGGTCATTCCTGAGTGCACATTAAATTAGCACACCAGTACATACCATGCAGATTCACCAATGCGAATTGGGACCCTTGTGCATGCTCAGTGGGGCTCTAAATGCATTGTGAACCTTTGCACTTCCAGGGTGAAGAAGGGGGCCACTTCCTGGTTCCAGTTTCATGTGAATGCTAGCTTCACGTGAATGATAGGGAATGTCACCTATCCCTACATGCCCTCTGCTTCATCCGAATGTATCACCGGCAAAATAATAATAATTATAATAATAATAATTATAATAATAATAATTATTATTATTATTATTATTATTATTCAATAATAATAATAATAATAATAATAATAATAATAATAATAATATTCTTTGACTGCAAAATAATCAGTGTAGACGCTGCAAGTTTACTTGGAAGTAAATCCTTTGGATCTGAAGGAGACCCATATTGGAGGAGTGCAGAAATGATCCTGTTTCCCTTATTCTCCATGCTCCCTAAAGTACCACCTCCCTGAATCCAATCCACTCTCCTTCCCTTTTGTAACAATTGTCTTCTCTTAGGTTGCATCTGCACTGGGGAAATAATCCAGTTTGACTCCACTTTAACTGTCCATGGCTCCGTGCTATGGAATTCTGGGAACTATAGTGTTGTGAGACACTGAGCCTTCTCTGCCAGGGAGCTCTGGTGCCTTATTATTATTATTATTATTATTATTATTATTATTATTATTATTATTATACAGTGCCTTGTTCTCCTTTATTATTTAAAGAAGTATTATGCAGCCTCTATTCTTGAAGGAGTATTGGAAGCAAATGGAGCAAAATTGCAGCGCAGCATCATAGAAAATGTGGGACCTTGGAGGTTTGGGGGGGGGGGGTACCAGGACGGAAGCAAAATTCATTCCACATCAGACCAATTCAGATTGAAATCGAAGTGAGCTTGGAAACAATTTTTGTGAATTCGCTTGTTACCGAATTCACAAAAACCAGGAGTCACTTTGGATTGACTGTGGATCCGCCTCAGAACGATACCCCATAGAAAGCAATCACATGTGATAATACATCACGTTTTAACGTGAATTTGCATGGTTGGACCTGCAGTGGCTTCGGATCAGAGCTGAAAAGCCCTCCATGTGATAAGGGTCTATGCTTACCATATCACTAGCAACCTTAGAGGTAACCTGATTCCAGATTCTGTATTCTTACAAGTGAGTCAGTATAGCTATGCCCTACACATTTAGGATTAAGGGACATGGCAGATTCTAGCTCCAGCAGTCTCTTTTTACAAATTAAGCAGAGAAATGTTCTTCCCATATAGACATTCTGTGTACCTCACCTGGCACTCTTCTATATGGCTCCACTCTTTAATTCCCAATTTATTTATTCCTTAGATTAACCAAGAGATCTTTAATGATGTCTTGGCCTAGTGAGTAGATAGATATTGATGCTCTGGCTGTGATCCTTTGAATATTAAAGTTAGGTGTTTTGAAATTAACTCTCTGTTCTCACTTTTTCTTCTTTAAAGACCTACAGGAGGTAATAAATTGTTAAGGATTCTACATAAGACTTACAATGCCATTCTGTACACTGAAGCCCAGCTGGTATCTCAGATCTGGTCTTCTGATGAGGACAGTAGTTACTGGAGGACATCTTACTATATTCAGCTTAACTCTGGCCTGATTCTTCAAACCCTTTAAAAAATAGGACAGATAATATTTTACATTAGTCCTGCACTAGAATGCTAACATGATCATATACTTTTAGAGATCAACTCCATGTCCACTGTGGTATAAGGTCAGAATTTAAAGAAAAAATACTTTCTGGATTGGTTGTTGTTTTGTGCCTTCATGTTGTTTCCGATTTATGGTGAACATAAAACAACTCTATCATGGAGTTTTCTTGGCAGGTTTCTTCAGAGGAGGTTTGCCATTGCCATCCTCTGAGGCTGAGAAAGTGTGACTTACCCAAGGTCACTCAGTGGGTTTCCAAAGTCAAGTTGGGATTCGAACCCTGATCTTCAGAGTCACAGTCCAACACTCAAAGCACTGCATTATGCTGGATTACCATTTTCTGGATTACCATTTCCCGAATCCCTAACCAGCATGGCTGGTGACCATACTGGCTAGGGGATTTTGGGGACTATAATCCAAAAAATATTTTTTCCACAAATTCTGATCAAAACTTTCTGTAGCTTATGTACTGTCAAGTTGATTCTGGTTTATGATGATCCTAGCATACAGATCTCTTGGCAAAATTTATTCAGGGGAGGTTTCTCATGGCCTTCTTTTAAGACTAAGAAAATATGCTATCTAAGGTCCCTCAGTGGGTTTCCATGGCTGAGGAGGGATTTGAACCCTGGTATCACATAATGCTAATCCAACATTCAAGGCCACTACACAATGCTGGTTCAGTTGCAAACCATCTGATCAAAATTGCTATAACTTTTTAAAAAATTACAGTTGTCTGCAAAAAAAAAAAATATCCAGAATACTTTCCTGGATGCTGAATATAAACAACTATATGAAAGCCAATAAAGAACTAATGGAAAGGAAGCACATCACAGCAACCATCATAGTTTTACCTCACAAAAAATGGCAAGGGATTCAGCCACAAGGAATAGCTCTTATTTCATACAGGAAACACCTGAAGTTGGATATGCAAGATCCCATCATTTAGTCAGTATTAAATAATCTAACAGCCACTTACTGATAGTCTTTATTAACACCAATTAGCATTTTATCTAGGTATACACTGGCCTAAATCCTATTTTAATCTTTCCTAGAGTAGACCTACTGAATCCTTTACATTTCTTTTTTTTTTCTTTTTTTTCTTTTTTAAAATTTTTTATTTCAAATTAAAAACAATCATTACATATCACATAGCATACATACATGACTTTATACAAAAAATACAACAAAAAAACCAACAACTTCCTATCTTAATTTGTGATCCTGGACGCGTTAATAAATTAACCTACTACAATCTCTTAACTTAACATTTACTGAATCTTTTACATTTCTCTATGCGATGACTCACCACTATGGACTGAATGGATGTACACCAGTTGGGCCTAACTAAGAGGATGCTAGCTAGTAAAAGCACATATACCAGAAGACACAGCAGGGCCATAGCTGGGGGGTGGGGTGTCCTTAGGGTCTGGACCCCCCTTCTGTTAAATAAAATGAATGGTGCATGCCGCCGCACTGCCGCAACCAAGCCCCATTATAATGGCGGCACTTAGTCTGCCCCCCCCCTTCCCAAAATCCTGGCTACGTCCCTGGACACAGTACTAGTTGATTGCACTCTTTTACCACTCCAGTCAAAACATGGGAATGGCCCACTTCCAACTGCATTTCTGAATGCCCACCTAAGCAAACACAGGGGACTGGTCGAGAACTTCTGTTCTGGATATACTAGTGACGTTATTACTGCTGCTTCTGCAGGATTACAAGTATTTAAAATGGCAATAGCCATCTACACTTTGAAACAGCACAGTCTGTTGTTTCAGCTCAAAAGCCTAAAGCTTCATTTTGATTGCATGTGAAGATCTGGCTGAATATGAATACTGTTAATCATAAATGCACTGAGTAATGGCAGACACACTGCATAGTGAACCTAGAACTTTCATGATTCCTCACCGGTCTTCAGCATAAATTCTCAAGGCCATGGTATAAGTTTGTTCCTGGTGAGCCATCTCTGTGAAGATGACCAATCTGCATCTTTTATACAGGTATCAAAGGCACACGATCCACAGCAAAAGAAAGCAAACAGTCCCAAGATTTACAAAGAGCAAAATGAGGATTGTGCCAAGAAATGTATGTTTTGGACTACAATTCCCCAAATAACCCAACCAAGGATTCTGGAAATTAAAAAATTGATCTTTTCCAAACTCCGGTTATGCCACTGGAAGTCTAGATTGGGGATTGGATATGGTCCTTTATAATACATAAACCCAACTCTATAAATTGGACAGAAAAGGCTTTATGGACAATATATTTCAGGGCAGTCAAGAGTGAGGAAAGAATACTAATTCTTATTAACAGTAATATTTGCTTCCAAGAAATGTGGCAAAAAAGGGTGTGTGTAATGCTGATTCCTGGAGAACTAAAAGTAACCAGCTCTCAGGATGGTCTCTGTCCAACTTGATCTTCACACAGAAAAAGGCCTCTTATACAATTTCAGCTAGCACATCTTTGCCAGTGTTCCTCACTTAGACCACTGACACAACATTTGATATCTTTTTTAACCCAACCTAACAAAATGTCTCTTTTCCAACTTGTAAATAAGTAAAAGTACATGCTATTTTTATCATGGCCTTTTGCATAGACAGGAAAAAGTCGCTTGCCTGAAGTGACTACCCACACCACAGATCAATTCATGCATTTAACCTTTCCATTTGCAGTCCATTTCCCTGCCAGTGGCCTTACCTGCCTATCAATATTCACAAGGGCTGTATGTGAAATGAACCCCCAGAGAGCTCCAAATGTCAAACGGTTTCTTTCTCATCTCCACATACGCTACTGTGCTCAGCTTGCTTGTTAATCAAGCAAAGAAGGATGGATAAGGATGTGGGAAGCCAAGACAGTAAATAAAAATACAACCCTGATATGAAGAAAGGCCAACCAGCAGCCATCTGGCACACAACGAAACACCAAGGCCATAAGACATTTTCATTCTGTTTTGTAGCTTCCATTTTGGGTGGTTGGATTTTATTTATAACCCAAAATGCACTGCCCATATCCAGACTCATACATCATCTGTGCACCATATGTCTGCCCATTAGCGAAGGCTAAATTTATGGCTAAATTTTTTCCAGTCAGGAAAAAATAAAAGGAAGTTCTAAGATGTAGTGTATCTATATATACAATTCACCACATTTTGCTAAGCTATTAATAAGCTTCCCAGCAATGCTTTTCATCAGCCACCTACTCTAAAGAAGCTGCTGGCAAGAGCTGAAATAAAAATACTAATTGAAAATCCTGGATCACATCACTGTGCAACTAAGCACTGCATCACTTGTGCATTTCACACCAAAACAGCTAGCCTTATGTCACTGTCCTTTAGCAACCATTACATTCAACATAACATAATCAAGTCTCTAACCTTCTAGCCTTACTCCAAGTATCACCCCAATATATAGTTTAGAAATAGATGTACAAAAAGTATGTAAAGTTTACATTTCAGGGTGACAATCTGTGGGTCAGAAACAATCTTTTCAGAAAACTGAAGCATAACAGTTGAAAGATCTTGTAGCAAAAGTAGGACTCTGAATTGGAGACATGGTGGCATCTCAATAGCAACATGATAGAAGCATAGGAAAGTAATCCTTAGGGATTGAGAAAAAATAGTGGAACAGCAATAGTTAACTGTGATAAAAACAGAACTATAAGACCAATCAGAGCATTATGCCCACAGATTTCATAGAATTGATTCCCAGAGCAATACATTCCAATCTCCTAATTGTAAGCAAATCAGGTATAATATAGCACTGATATGCCATGAGGAACAGAGACAGATACATGGAGCTCTAAGCATAACAGAAGGCTGCAAAACTGCCGCCAGGCTCAAGCATCACACCCCTTTAGCCTGCCACAGAACCAACATACTTCGTCACCCCGCTTTGTTGGTGAATCTGGGGTTTGGACTCTCACATTAAGCTGAGTGCCTTTTCTATACCTTTATGATACTCTGGCATGTTGAGAGTGGTAAGCCCACCAAACTGGTCCCATTGATTGACATGATCTGGTCCCCTATGTTCAGCTTTCCGGACTTTTCTGCAGGTCCTCCATGCATCATATTGGCAATGATAACTGTAGGCAAGATGGAGCCCCATCCAGACTCTACAATCACCACACCCAGAATTTCCCCCTTCTGCTTCTCAATGAAAACCTGAATTGGGAGAAACAAAGTATGAGAACAGAAGTCATTTCATTGAAAAGGAATATATAAAATTATTATGTGTACAATAATGGAGTGGAATAAAGCAAGGAAACACAGCAGCATTATTACTACGGATTTAAATGACTCCAAATTGCAGCTTTTGTAACATTATTCTTCTAAGTGTAGAGTTTAGCATTTTATTCAGCAAAACCCGCTTCAAACATATGGACTTGTGTTTTTTTAAAAACCCACAAGCTTTCTTGAAAACCCTGTTATATCTACAGAAGTGAAGCTGCTGATTGCATTAACAGTTTATGTTCTTCAGTCACACTGCACTCGTGCAGCATGCCAAATATTTGAAAGCTGTTTCTTAAACAGAGTACATAGCATATGGTAATCAGTCCAGTGCCCATAAATTTAGTCTTATCTGTTCCATCTTTTCAAAAAATTGAGGGGAGGAAAAATATTGCTTTTGGTATCCCTAGAGCTTGAGGATTCTGGATGGCAACCCTTCATGAGGAACTCTATTGACTATTGTCTATATAATTGTTACTAGCACTAGGATGGCTTGTAAGAGGTGTTATTCAGTCAATGGTATTGTGTCTAAAATTGGAACATACATCTTTGCAGTTTTCAGACTTGGAGAAGTGGATCAAGTCATCATTGTACATGTCCTGGGTGTTGAGCAGGTCACTGTATTCCTTCTGGCTCAGGTCTTCTGGATTTATTCCATTGGCTCTCAAGAATTCCTGGTAGGCCACACTAAATGCCTGGCCTATGGACTGTGCAATTAGTTGTGCCTGTAGCAGTTGTCAAACAGGGAAAGAAAGAGGAACAAAGTCAGATGCACCCAGTTAGTTCAGAATATTAAGTGGAAGCCAGAAAGGGTTGTAACAAGTCCTTTTGAAACAGATATCAATGGAGGGCGGAGGTACTACCACACAATGGTGCATCATGGCTATAGTACATTGAGCAGACTCTTTAGTATAATAGTTGCTAAGTCCCACAACTCAGTAAAAGTCCCTAGATCTCAGAAATGTTTTGAATCCTAAACTAGAAACAAGGCTCTAGTCCAAGGCTGGACAACTATGGAAGGCTAGGAGGCTGTATCAGTACCCCAGGAAACCTTGGAGCCTGCACCCACCACCACCACCACCACCAACAAAAAAATATCATTTATTGCCTCCAAATATCCTCAGGTGGTGTTGAGGCATTTTCAACCTGGTTTTAGGCTCCCCTGGATCATTTTAGGCCCAGGAGAGCCCTTTGAAAGTAGATTCTAGTGAGAGGGATCATGGAGTTTTTAGGGAGGTCCTACACAGCACAGGTAAGCAGATCTAGGTTTATTGTTTAGGATCCCTGTTAATTCACAGCAGAATCAACAGATCACCTTAACCCACTTTGGTCTTTCACCTGGGATGATCTAGCCTGACCCAACAATACTTGACATTAAAATAAGAAGCAAAACAGCATCCAAGGAAGCATTTTACCATCTTCTATCCAATTGCTTCCTTCTGGGTCTACTCATAACTTATCCAGTTATCTTGCTTCTCCTGTCTCAGTTAGTTTTGAAATATGATCCGTGAAATATGAGCTACTACAACCTGTAGAAGGTTAGACTAATCACCAATCTATCTAAGCAAAAGGATCACCTTCTCTCATATTGGGCTCAGTGCAAGAATTAACCCACTTTTATACCTTCATTGCTTAGTAGCTGCATCAAATATCCCTGGTGACTGATTCTGGGACAATTCTATGCTCATTTTTAATGCAGAAACAAAAAGCATCCTTACATCCTCAGATTCAAAGACATGGCAGATCATTTTGTACTGCCTCTTCCCATCCTGAGAGGGATGAGATGCCTCCACGTTATCTTGAGAATTAGATCTTGGCATTCGCCTGCGAGCCATCAATACAACTATATTCCCAATGTCTGCAATGTACGAAATGGTCCTCAGAGGATGGTCCATCATAGTTTCCTAGAGAAGACAAATCCTCATATTAGTGTTCATTGTCACTGACACACAAGAATTTAAATAACAGTTGGCATTCAGAACACACAAAGACTTACGTTTTCCAAATTAAAGGGAATTTTCATCACCTCCTACAAAAGCAAAGAAGAGTAGAAGTTCCCACCTGCCGCACTGTGAATTCTGGCAGTATGAGATCATGATTTTTGGTCGCTTTGCAGAATGTTAGAGTTTATCAGCTTGTCAACTCTGTATGTCTGAATTATACTTCTATCCATATTAACTTTGATATTACTTTTTGATATAGAAAAGAAACATGCTTATTTAAAAATAAAGAAATGAAAATCATTTTAAAAAATACAGCATTTTATTCTTTCTTAAACTGGCATTTGTTAGAATGACTTTTCATTCTTGCTTTTTTTAATAACAAGCAATTGAAAAAACCTATGTCGACTTATATTGGGAAACAAGCTGTGATGTGGACAAGAGGAAGATACAAAAAATTAAGCAATATTGTTAAGCAATATTGATGATCTCTCTTGTAAATAGTTTGGGAAAATAGTTTATTGCTTCATTTCACTTCTTATAAAGGATCCAAAAGAAATTACCTTATGACAAAATATAAATGGAAATAAACAGGTGTGGGATTCCTCACTGCTTTAATGACATAATTCATTTCCAGTATTTCAGACATGCAGATACTGACGCTCACTGACCTGAGTGTCGGCATTGAGTACTTTTATCCTTTGCGTTGAGATGAAGAGGTCAACCTCTGTCATAGGCTGAGATTCACCTTCAGGAGCCTGCAATTAAAGTCCGCTATAATTAATTGATGGGGGAGCGTTTGAAGAGAAGGTTTAAGTTACACATAAGTTGTTAAATCACAAATCAAAACAGCATTAAGACACAGTCACCAAGTGAGCAGTGCAAAATGCAATATTAGTTTGCAGAAGCTATGATAAGCAGAAAGGTATGGAAACTATATACAGGACTGAAATGTGAATTAGAGCCCTGTACTGTACACAAAACTGTGAGACCTCATCCCATTTTTCTGTTCATGTAAACACCATTCTCCCCAGTATGACACTGAAGGTTTTCTTTGCTGTCGACAGAAAGGACTGTACCATCCAGGGCTGTACGTGCCATCTCATGAAAGCTGCTAATCACAACCTTCTTTCAAGCAGGGATGGGTAACATGCAGCCTGCAAGCCTCACATGCCCCTCTCTGAATGTTTTAGTGGCCCCCAGATTCCACTCACTGGGATTTTTTTCCCATCAAAAAAGGAGAGCTGCCACTTCTGGAGGGATGGACAGGTTACTCACCTGTAACTGTGGTTCTTCAAGTGGTCATCTGTGCCCTCACACAACTGGGTATTGTGCCTGTGCAGAGACTCCATTCGGAAGCTGAAAAGCTGAGCATATTGGCGGGAGCCCCGCCTACTCCCATGCACTGAGCATGTCCAGTCCCACCAATCTAGCTCTTCCTTCAGTTCAAATCTGCCGTAAAAACATGGTAGGGATCTGACTGAGGGGAGGTAGGGTGAGATTTGTGTGAGGGCACAGATGACCACTCGAAGAACCACAGTTACAGGTGAGTAACCTGTTCTTCTACTTTGTGGTCTCTGTACCTCACACAATTGGGTGACTAAAAAGCTAACTTAAGGAGGTGGGAAGGTCACTGCAAAATAGAGGAAAGAACAGCATGACCAAAACTGGCATCTCAGCGAGATCTGGAATCAAGCCCGTAGTACCAAACAAAAGTGGAAGGCTGAGACCATGTGGCTGCCTTACAGACATCAGGCAGAGGGACATCAGGCAGCCCTGGTTGAGTGAGGACGTACACCAACAGGAAGAAGGTATTTGGCCAACTCATAAGCCAGAGAAATAGTCTGAGCAATCCATTTTGAAAATCTCTGTGAAGAAGTAGGGTGGCCCTTCCTGGAACCACCATAACAAACAAACAGCTTGTTGGTCAACCTGAACTCCGCAGAACGTTGAACATAAAAAGCCAAAGCACGGCGAATATCCAGCATGTGCATAGTCTTTTCCAGAGGCGTAGATGGATCTAGGTAGAAATTGGGTAGCACAATGTCTTGAGAAAGGTAGAAAGGGGAGACCACCTTCGGGAGAAATGAAATGTCAGGTCTGAGGACCACTTTGTTTCTGTGGAAAACAAGAAAAGGCTCGTCAGAGTGCTGTGCCATCAGTTCAGAAGCATGTCTGGCTGAAGTAATGGCCACAAGGAAAGACATCTTTAGTGTCAACAGTATCAGAGAGGCTGAACCCAAAGGTTCCAGGGGACTCCTAATTAGCTCAGTAAGCACCAAAGAGAGAGACCATGACGGGGCCAAAGGAGGCATTGGAGGATAGAGATGATGGAGGCCTTTAAAGAACCTTTTCATAGTCCATAGACTTTGAGGGAGGAGAAGGCCAAACCTTGATCACGAAGGTGTAAAAGGAAGTGTAAGGCTGTAGAAAGACTCACAGGACTGGAGGGTTCAGCTCTAGCTGTAGCAAACTCACAAAAACAATTCCATTTGTAGGAGTAGGATCGTTTAGTACAGTCTTTTCTAGAGGCTGACAAGACCTTGAGCAATTCAGGAGAGTTCAGGGTCTAGTCCTCCAAGCTGTCAGGTGTAGACTGAGGAGGTCTGGATGAAAGACCACTCCGTGAGAGTGAGACAGAAGGTCCAGCCAACTTGGGAGTTTGAAGTATTGACCCCTGGACAGGTGGAGCAGGGGGGTGAACCAGGATTGTCTTGGCCAGAAGAGGGCCAGCAGAATTGCGTTGGCTCTGTCCCTGGTCATCTTGGTCACAATCTTTGCTACAAGTGGTAGCGGAGGGAAGGCGTAGAGCAGGGGTAGGCAACCTGCGGCCCGCGGGCCGGATGTGGCCCGGCGAGGCCTTGAGACCGGCCCCAGCCCGGTCCTGCCGACGATTGCCGCCGGGGCCTTTGGGGGGTGATTGTCTATAGAAGCCTCAGAAACATGCATTTATCTTAACATTTTTTAAAAATCAGCAAATTTTTTCATGTGTCCTCCATGTTTTATTTAAAAAGTGCCCTCCATTTGAAAATTTTGTCCTACATTTGTCCCGGTTTATTTATTTATTAATTTTTTAAAAAAATTATTTAATTATTTCTTTTTTGGCTTCGGCCCCCCGGCTCAAAAGGGTTGCCTACCCCTGGCATAGAGGAAGTCTCAGTTCCAACTGTGTAGGAATGCATTTCCCAGGGAGCCGTATCCCCTGCCCGCCCTGGTGCAGAATTGTGGGCACTGGGCATTGTCCAGGGTGGCAAAGAGGTCCAAGGATGAAGTCCCCCATCAGGTGGAGAGAAGTTGGAAGGCTTGAGCAGACAGTGTCCATTCGTGTTAAAGGACCTTGTCCCTGCAGAGAGAGTCTTTGCCGTCAAGGTGAATCGCCACTGGGTGGATGGAGCGATGATGGCACCAAGTCCAAAGCTGTTGGGCTAGACGAAGTAGGACAGAGGAATGTGCGCCGCCTTGTTTGTTGATGTAACAGACTGTTGTTGTGTTGTCTGTTACCACTTGTACAACTCTGTGAAGAAGATGGGGTTCGAAGGGCCTTGATCGCAGTTCGAGGGCGTTGATGTGCATCTCTCTCTCCGAGGGAGACCAACGACCTTGAATGCAGAGATCTTTGAGGTGAGCACCCAGCCCGTTATAGATGTGTCTGTGGTGACCATTGTAGAAGGTTCTGGGGCCTGGAAGGGCATCCTCTTGAGGTCATTGTCAGGAATGAGCCACTAGAAGAGAGAGTCCTTGACCTGTTGGGGAATGACAAGTCTCTTGGATTGTTTGTCTGTGAGGTGATTGAAGACAGAAAGAAAACATCTTTGGAGGGGCCTGAACCTCAGGCAGGAAAGACAGACCACAGCCATGGTGGATGCCATGTAGCCTAGAAGCTGCTGAATATCCTTTGCTGTAGGACGGACCTTGGAGAGGACCAGACAGAGATGATCCCAGAGGGAGTCTGCCCTTCTGATAGGCAGATAGGCACGTGCCATGATAAGAGTCTAGAGATGTACCTAGATATTCTATCACTCTGACTGGTTGAAGGATAGACTTGGTAGGACTGATGGTGAGGCCCAAGTTGGTGATGAGAGACAAAGTTGTTGGGTCGTAGAGAGACACACTGTGTCCACTATGACCACGTGCAGAGCTGATCCACGCAGGCAGGACGCCACGAGAAGGTTCTTGGAGAGACATCTGCAAAGGCTTCAGACTTGAGCTCCCGGCTTGAAGAAATAACACTGCTGGACAGGAAGGCTCTCCATCAAACAAGAGGGCTTTAATCACTTGTTGCAAGCTATTTACAGGATAGCACAGAATACCAAACAGTCATCTTGGATACTCACAGCTCTATATACAAACAAAGTGCATCTTTCACCAGTCACAACAACCCAACAATGTCACCTTCTCCCTTTTATAGGCGGTCTTCTGTGAAGTCATGTGATAGACATGCCACCAATGAAACCTTGCTGGTTTCATCCCCAGGGCAGGTTGCATCATACCATATCCCATGTTGCACCCCTTGACTGACTTCACCTGCTGTGCATGTTGCATCAGATGTCTCATGATGCACAGCTCCCAAATGCTGACTCATGCACACCTGCCACTTGAACTTTTGTAACCTCTGCCGCAGTTCCACCTAGTGGCCACATCCATGTCATTTCCAGGCCAAGTGTGCCACATGGTCCTGACAAAAGTGACATGAATGTCTGAACAACTGAGTTGGAGAAGACAACACCAGCAGCCAGTTGTTGAGATATGGAAAAATCATTATTCCCTGTATTCGAAGGGGAGAGATGACTGCTGCCATGCATTTGGTGAACACGCGTGGGGCGGTGGAGAGGCCAAAGGGAAGAATGGTATATTGAAAGAGATCTCCATGGACAGCAAATCAGAGAAATTTGCGGTGTTGTAGTCTGATGCTGATGTGGAAGTACGCATCTTTCAGATCATCAACACAAACCAATCTCCTTGATGGAAGAAGGGGAGAATTGACTGGAGAGTTACCATCTTGAACTTGGGAGGTTTGATGTAAGAGTTGACCCCTCTAAAGTCCAGAATGGGACAAAGCCCACCACCTTGTTTCAGAACTGTGAAATACCGAGAAAAGAAGCCGTCCAGCCTGCAACTGGGTGGAATGCGTTAGATGGCACCTTTGTCGAGAAGGGAGAAGATCTCTTCCTGGAGAGTAGGGGAAGACGGAGTGGAACAGAAAACACCGCGTGGAGGAATATTTGAGAATCCTATGGCGTAACCCAAACGAACGATGGTAAGGACCCAGGTGTTGGAGGTGATTCAGCACCATTGGTTATAAAAGCTGGATAGTCTGGGTCAGGGAGCAGACAGAGGGAGAGAGAGAGGATGGATGATGGTGTTGTCGTCTTGGTGGACTTGTCAAAAATGGGACTTAAAAGAGAAAGAAGGTTTCTTCAAAGACTGTTGTTGATTTTGATGTTGTTTTGTTGTGTTGTTTATAGGGTCTTCCTGAAGACTGTTGTGAAGAGCCCTTATATTGGGATGAGTTTCTGGAACGTGGTTGAGAATAATAATAAGGTTTTGATCTATCATGCCTTTGGCGTCTCTTGAATTGTTGTTTATTCGTGGTCAACCCAAGGCGTTTACTGGTCAGATGATTTTTGGCCAGAGTGCCAAGAGAGTCGTCTGTATTGGCTGCAAACAGGCCCCTCACCATCAAAAGGAAGGTCTTCAATTTTGTTTCTGGCTTCATCAGTAAGATCTGTGGACCTGAGCCAGGCAAACCTGTGAAGGGCTACGGCACTGGAAATGATTTTAGCCGAACAGTCGATGGCGTGTCTGGCTGAGTGGAGCTGTTGGTTAACCAAAGAGAGGGCCTCAGCATAAAAATCCATAGCTGCAGATTTTTGTTCTTCAGGCAAATAGGGGATGAAGGAAGCCATCTTGTCCCAAAGAAACTTCTGGTAGGCCCCATACAGGCTTGGCGGTTGGTGACCTTGGCATTCAGGGCAGCAGAAGAGTAGAATCTGCGTCTAAAGAAGTCCATACATCTGCCATCTTTGTCTACTGGGGCAGAATGAGTCTTGCCTGATGATTTTGTTGTGGATTCCACCACCTGAGAATTGGGTGCAGGATGGGTGAAGAGGTATGGAGCTGTATCCGGTTGAACCTTGTATATGCCCTCAAGTTTCTTAGACGCCAGGGGCACAGAGGCAGGTTTGTGCCATGATACGGCCATTACATCAGACAAAGAGGCCAAAAATGGAAGGGTCGCCGGCTGGTTAGGAACAGGCAAAACACCATAAACTGGGTCCCTAGGAGGTTTAGGAGGTGGGTCAACGTGGAGACATATGGCCCTGGACATCCTGTTAACAACATCCGAGAAAAGATGAATGTCCTCGACGGGAGACTGAGGCGTGGTATCTTCAACCTTTTCTTGAGAAGCTATCACTGGTGATGGAGAGTGAGGGGATAGCTCTGGCTCATATGTGGATTCCTCAGTAGAGTGTAACACTGTAGGTACAGAGAGGGCTACAGATAGAACTACCTGAGGAATTGACAATGGTACCATCGACGTCGAAGGTACAATCAGGATTACTGACAGGATGGACATCACCATCAATGTCAAGGTCGAAGTCAAGACAAGGGTCTCCACTGTAGAGCGAATGAGTGAAGCTGGAGGGTGGGAGACAGTGGCTGTAGTTCTAGGTCAGGGGTCGGCAACCTGCGGCCTGCGGGCCGGATGCGGCCCGCCAAGGCCTTCCTGCCGGCCCCTGCGCAGTCCTGCCGCCGATTGCCGCCGATTTCCTCCGTTTTCGCGCCGCTCCGGCCGCCATTTTGTTTTTCAAAATGGCGGCCAAAGTCTCGCGTGACCTCAGGATGGCAAAGGTCACGCGAGATTTTGGTCGCCATTTTGAAAACAAAATGGCGGCGCCCATTAGGAGGCCTGGTGCAGCCCCTCAAGCACTCCAACAGGGCTCCAGGGGCTGCAGCAGGCCTGCATCAGGCTCCACCTTGCCCTCTGCCCTCCTCCTCCTTATGAATAGCAGAGCAGGGAAAGGAGGAGGAGGAAGAAGGAGGAGCCAGCCGGCCACAAGAGCAAGCCAGAGAGAGGTTGGTTGCTTCCTTAGGGGAGGGGGGTTAGTCTTCTATTCTGAATTGCATTTTAGTAGTAACTTGTTAATGTTATTATTATTATTTATTTCCCTTGGTGGTTTCTTTGCAAAAACTCCTTTCAGCTCCTTGTGCTTCTCTGGGTTGAGACAGTGGTGCATGCTTTTTCCCTTCTATTCTGAATTGCATTTTAGTAGTTTCCATGCTAGTAACTGTTGTTGTTATTATTATTATTATTATTATTATTATTATCATCACCACTCCGGGGGCGGAGCATGCGGCCCCGCCCCTGGAGGGTGGAAGCTCCACCCCCAGCATGTGGCCCCGCCCCTGGAGGGTGGAAGCTCCACCCCCAGCATGTGGCCCCACCCCCGGAGGGTGGAAGCTCCACCCCCAGCACGTGGCCCCGCCCCCGGAGGGTGGAAGCTCCACCCCACTGTTTCGGCCCCCCAGTTGTACGAGGGACAGCAACCCGGCCCCCGGCTCAAAAAGGTTGCCTACCCCTGTTCTAGGTGGTGGCGACGGGGCACGATAGTGGCTATTATCTCTAAGAGAGTGGGATCGAAAACGATGCTGAGAAGGTGATCGAGAACGACATCGAGGAGGAGAGCAAGAGGGGTGTCAATAGCGAGAAGGGGAGTCATTACAGAGATTGCGGTGATGATACTGATCTCTATAGGAAGGACAGTAGGATCTGTATGATGAGGGCCATTCTCTCCAATATTCTTCAGCTTGATAACAAGCGACATAGGATCCCGAGGAATGAGGCGAGCTGAATCTGTATCCGTCCCGGTCTTGAAGTGAAGGGGACCTGTGGACTCTGGTCAGCGGCTGCCTTTGAGGAGGTGGAGGTGGAGGCAAAAAGGAGTCTGTATGCTCTCAATATAGTTGCCAGGATCTGTGCCGGTAACGTAGCTGGGACAGGAGGCAGAGGAGAGATTGTCGTCGGGACCAGAGTAGTGACAGGCAATGGCATAGGCATACAGATAGCCATCAACATTGAGTCCAGAGCCAGAGCCCCCGATGCCAAGTCTAAAACAGTGACCAGGATGGGGGAGGGCAAATCATCCGCCGATGTCGAGGCGGGCATGAAGAAAGCCAACGAGGAGTCAAGCTTAGCTGCAGCTAAAGCTAACGATGTCAATGCTGGAGCAGACAATGAAGAGGAGGCCGATGTTGGGGCTGAAATAGTTGAGGGAGCAGCTGCCACCTTAGGTTTAGGCTTCTTCCTGGGCTTGTCGTGGGAAGGAGGAGAAGAGTCAGGCCTCTTCTTGGCTTTCTGAGGTCTCTGTTGGGAGACAGAGGGGACCTCCTGAGGCAAAAAAGACTCTGAAGAAGATGGTTGCAACATCGAGGCTATCGACATCGATGTCGCTGATGCAGGAATCGTGGTCGATGTTGAAGTCAACTTTGGGGTAGCATTTGTCAACATCGAAGGCCTTGAAATTTTGAGAATTCATGGAAGTTTGTGGATGGGAATTCTTCCCAAAGGTTCTACAGCCAAAGTGGATTTTTGGGCAACAGAGAGCGTTCCCACAAGAAAGATTTAAGTTTGGAGGCTCCATTCCTGAGAGTCACCGCAGTGAAAGCTCTACAATGGGGGCACCTATCAGAAATATGGGCTTCCCCTAAACAAAAAAGGCATTTAGAATGACCTTTATTGAAAGCAATTTTTCGGTCACATTCAGAGCAATGTTTAAACAGGGTGGCCATAAGAGGCCTAGAAGTGGTGGGCCTATCTGGGCTGGCAATGCTTCGCTCTCACAAACAATCAAAATTTTTAGAGGGCTATGCTCGAAAAAGAGAGAGAAAAGACAAAAACTCTCCCATACAGTAGAAATCTACACAGCTCAAGAGCAAACCGAAGGAGATATTTCTCTTGCAGCGGACAAAAGAGAACTGAAGGAGGAGCTAGATTGGTGGGACTGGGTATGCTCAGTGCATAGGAGTAGGTGGGGCTCCTGCCAATCTGCTCAGCTTTTCAGCTTCCGAATGCAGTCTCTGCGCAGGCGCAATACCCAATTGTGTGAGGCACAGAGACCATGAAGAAGAAGGTTATATTCTAGAGAAAAGTACAAGGGCTTTATGTGGGGCACTTCGGTGTCCTCTACTCCAAGCTGGAGACAAGCTCTCAACAGTTCGGGTTTTGAAAAAGTGTGAAAACAGTATTTTCAAGAAGTGAAGCCCATGGCAGGTTAGTGGGGAAGCAAAATTCAATCCTTTCCAAATTAGAATATGGTTAGCAGATTCAAGGAGAGCCTTGATGGACATGAAACTGTGGTGTTGCATGCTGGAGAGGAAGGTAAGCTTAAAGATACATATGTGCCCGCCACTCATTCCCCTAGAAGGATTTTCATACAAAGAAAGCCCTTTCAATGCATTTGTGAAAACCTGCAGACTCATCCTTTTCATTCATATCCTTTGAAAAACACTCCCCTACATTTATTTCAGTATGAGCAACTGAAAGATAGATTTTGGTGGGAAGATTCAGACAAAGAAAGTCACAAGAACTGCAAAAAGATACATCAGCCCTTGCCTCCCCCACCCAAAACATTTCAGTCACTGGAAAGAATCAAAAATTAACAATGCAGTTCTTGACTTGGGGGGGGGTCATTATTGTCAAATAACAGAATTATAACAGCATTTACTTTCAGGGCCATAGCCATGTTAGTATGAATATCAGCATGCAAAGGGATCTTGTAGCACCTCTGAGACTAACTGTGCAAAAGAAGTTGTGGCATAAGGTTTCATATACTGTATGTGAGGAAGACCAAGTCTATGAAAACTCATGCTACAATGTTTTGGCACAATTAGTCTCAAAGGTACTACAAGATCCCTTAGAATTTAATTTGATATTGAACATCTGTAAGTACAATTCTGTCCAAGAAAAACCCCTGGCCCTTTTTAAAGAGGCACCTCAAATTCTATTCAAATTCCAGATACAGTATCTATGCAGTTAGTAGTCTTAGAATTTAATTGTGTGCATACAATTACACTTTTTTTTGCATCCAGCAATCTGAAAAATTCATAAGTCAAATGAAACTACCTCTTAATACAAGGTAAGAGAAAATAAAAATTGCTTTTAAAAGTATGCCATATGATAAAACACTTATTCATTAGCGCTATATTTCGAAGGTACATCTAGGAATATCCTGTTATTTATTCGGTTGTATCTATTAATTATCCTATCATTCTAATATGAAATGGCTAATGATATGTAACAGAGAAGAGCAAACCAAGCAACTGGTTATCTGAAGTGTCAATTTATATGGTGGTTTAAACAAATTTGAAGAAAAAGCTTGCTGGATACAGATTTTTTTTTTCAAAAATATGTGAAAATGAAAGGTAGAAGATGAGGAAAAAATGTAAAAAGAAAAAAAAAACCCAACAAAAACAGGCAAAACATCAAGCTGATGAGGTTGTACTGCACCTTCTTTCTGCTTTTGGCTAATTTCTGTGCCATCTGCTTAGCATGTAACAAACAGAGATAGGAGAATGGTTAGAGAAGAACTTGCAGACTCCAAATCAAGCAGGGATCCTACGTCATCAAGACTGCGACTGTCACCTGGTGAATTTTTAGTTCTGTTTTATATTTAAAAGGCCACACAGTAGATTATGTTTTGTAAAGTAAGCCTGTACAGACATACAGATTGAGACAGACATAAAAAAAGGAAAACATTTTGCCCATTAATGTGTACTTAAAAAAAAAGACTTCCTTCAATTTAAAGGTGATTCTGCTATCAGAAGAAGGATTATTCTATTAATGTAAACCCAGACAATTTTTGACCTCCAGCTGTTGTTGGGCTGCATCTCCTGGTATCCCTTACCACTGACCTACCCACCTGGCTAGGACTGAAGGAAGTTGCCACCCAACAACTCTTGAGGGTCACAAGTTGCTCCTATGGGATGCATTTGTCTGTTGCTACACTGCTGTTGTATAAGAAATACCACCTGTTAATTCAGAGGAAATGAAAAGAGCAATTGAGCCCTAATATTTTGATATTTCCCATCCTATCCTAAGCATATTATACAGAAATAAGTGTTATAAAGATAATTAGGCTTTATTTAAGTGCAGGCTACTTGAAACATCCTCAGCCAGGTGGTTTGCCATATAGATCCTCTTCCCATTGCAAGGAGAATCTCAATACATTACTACTTCCACAAAGCTGCAGAACTATTTCATATGGAAGATGGTGGTGTGTATGACCATGGACAACTGTCTACTGTTCCTGCTGTCTGGTATAAATAGCTACCAAGTACCTGAGTTGAAAGAAAGAGATTTTTTTACAGATGAGAGCTCGTATTTTGCTTTCAACTATACAAAAGCACCAGCAGAAACAATGCACACAGCACTAGTCCTTACTTAAAACCAGAACACAAATGTCTTCTGTGGGACCATTTTCTAAACGAGGACATTGTTACAAGCCAAAACACCAAATAAAACCCTAACTCTTACCCAAGTCTTTGTGTTAAACTGCCTGTAAGATCAAGAAACTATTCTGAATAGTAGGAGGTATACAGAATACAAATATTAACACAAGCCTATATCTTGACAATTGGTAAACACAAAGCTTTTTTAAAATCTCTATAATCAAGAATGTTTTCCTGAGCTTCAAGAAAGTGTTAACAAAAAGAAGTCATGCAGTAATTACAGGGGGAAATGCTATACAAGGGTGAGATATAAACATGTTTAATAAAAACAAAGCAGAGTATTTTAGCTAGAACTGGATATTTCTAGTCTCTTGCCCAACAGCCACTGAAACCAGTCAAAACATCAACTGATCTGCTTAAGCTAAACTCCAAATCAACCAGTTGTTAAGTACTTTATTTATCTAGAGAAAGATTATTAAGGGCTGATGATAGTCTCTCACAAGAAAGGTGAGGCATAGCCCAAGAGAGATGACTGAAAAAGTAGACAGGCTTGCCATGAAAACAGTAATGTAGCTCCAGAGGGAACTATTCTAAAGAGGATGTTTTAATGTATACATTGCTGCTCTATTCACAACTTTTGTGCAGAGGGTTTCTGAAATGCATACAGTTAACACAGAGAGAAATGTTCCCTCATTAACATCAAGAGAGGGGTCACACTGATGTTCAGGGGTTCTTCCATTCAAAGTGGATAATAAGGCAGGGTAAGATTTTTTTTTCTTCTGATGTACACAACCCTCATTTTATACAATGAGAATATTTTCTGGTATCTCAAAGTGAACAAAAACTTCAAGAGGGACTAGGGAACAAAATCTCTCAGGGCAAAATTAAATTATTAGCCCCAACAAGCCTATGTTTGGGACTTGTATAATCAACACTTATATAAGTCCTATTGACTCAATGGGCCTGGTAATTTGATTTTAGGCTCTGGAATTCACCTCCACTTAGGGACTCAGATCACTGAAATTACTGACATTGATGTTTATCACACTATGCTCTTAAAGAGGTACTATTCCAGTGTGACTCCTCTAGCAGCCTCCTGTTGCATGCTGGGATTGGCAGTTTTAAGGAGCTGAACTTCTCTGCCTGAGAATTCTAAATATCCCTCCTTAAAACTGCCAATCCCAGCATGCAACAGGAGGCAGCTAGAGGAGTCACACCGGAATAGTACCTCTTTAAGAGCATAGTGTGATAAATTGTCACAACAATCCTGCTAATTCACCAGCCATTCCCATCAGGAACTGCTGCAGGGTAGTTGATGAAGAATCTGCTGCAAAGAAAATGATAATGACATGAATCTTGATTTCAAAATGTAGGGATACAAGATATTTGCATCATTTCATCTTATTCAGGGGCTGCAGAAACTTGACTAAGATATGAACTAAAAAATAAATAATAGCAAAATTATTTCTAAGTGGGTGATTGGGACATTTCTGTTGAACTGTTCTTGAAACAAAACACTTGCATGTTTAAACAATGGATTCATTTTACTGTTATGGCATACTGTCCATACTTCTGCAAATATTGCACAATTTTATATAAGATGGATTTCTGTGTAAGAGATCAAAGTAATATTCCCACTGAAATCAATGAGGCTTAATAAGGATTGTTTCCTGTAACCAAGTACTTAATTGGCCATGAGAAAAACATCCAGTAAAATTACTTCTTAAAAAGTTGTTCTGTGCCTTCAAATTGTTTGTGACTTATGGCAACCGTAAGATGACCCTATCACAGGGTTTCTTGGCTAAATTTATTCAGGCAGAGGATGAGGGAATGAGACTTGCCCAAGGGCACCCAGTGAGTGTCCATAATCAAGTGGTGATTCAAACCATGTTCTCCAGAGTCAGTCCAACATTCAGACCACGCCACACTGCCCCTTTTCTTAAAATGAAGATTAAATATTTCACTACAGTTGGCTCTCCACATTTGTGGCTTTTACTTTTGCGGTTTTAGTTATTTATGATTTTGATTAATATGTTCTTTCTAGAAATCTCTAGTCCTCCAGCACAACTCTGCCAGATGTTGACCATAGAGTTGTACTGGAGAACCTAGGCGTTCCTAGAGAAAACACTTCCATAGGCATTTGTAGATCCTCCAGTATGATTCTATGATCAACCTCTGGCAGATGTTGACCACAGAGTTGCACTGGAAGACCTGGAGATTCCTAGAGAAGTGTTCTCTTAGGTAAAAGAAAACAGTGTGTTTTTTATTTGTGGTTTTCCCACATTCATGGGGGTCCTTCACCTCTAATCCTAGCAAATGTGGGGGAACCACAGTACTACCATCCCAGATACACATAATTTGTTACTCTTTTTTATATTATCTTTATTGGGTTTTATACAAGTTTAAAACAAACATATCAAACATATAATCCTGACAAACAAATACAAACAACATAAAACATGTCATTACCATTAACTAAAATCTAGCTTCCGAGTATCACAATCTTAAACTGAGTGATTAAGGATATAGCTTCATGAATATAATATCCCATTAGTCTGTTTTCCTATATTTTCTTCTAGATTTATGTATAAGCATATCTATATATGAATTTATATAATACTACTTTTTCTTCCTCCTATAGATGATTCCATAAAGGATTGGGGAGGGGGGGGGAAGGTTTTCAATCAATTTTTACCAACTTGTTTCTATCAGACCTGTATTATCACTTTATCCAATCTTGTATTCACATCTCTATTATGTTCTTCCATTTTTCTTTGCATTGTTGTTGTGTCTTTCCATTTGCTAACATTGAAAGATTGTCCATTACTGCTAGCTCATGGACTTTTATTTGCCATTCCTTAATGGTAGGGCCTTTGGGCCTTTTCCAGTGTCTCGAATAGACTGTATGGGCAGCAGTTATCATGGAAATTAGTTTACTTATATTTTCCTGATTAAGGTTGATATGTTCCATCTCAGTTATATTTAATAAGAATAATTCCAGTATTAGAGGTAGATTCTTTTGCATACTTTTTAAAAATTATCTTATGTATGTTTTTCCAGAATTTTTTAACAACCTTATACTGCCACAACATGTGGTACAGCAAACCTATTTTTTTTTGACACTTCCAACACATTTTCTCATTTGTTCTCTTAATTTTTGGTAATTTAGTGGGTGTTACATAACATCTAAAACATTTTGAAATAATTCTCCTTTAAGTTATTACATTTTGAAAATTTATGAGTATTCTGCCATGATTTCTCCCAATGTGCTAATGAAATTGTTCTTCTAAAATTCTGCATCCACTAAATCATATTATTTTTTACAGTTTCATCTTTCATCTCTATCTCTAACAAAATTTTATATAACTTGGAGATCATTTGTTTTTCCCCTTCTTTCAATATATTATCTAATATTTTTGGTTCATTCTTTACTCCGTATTTTTCTATGTCCTTTTTAAAATCCTTTGTGATTTGTTTAAATAAAAACCAATGTATTTCTACCCCTTCCCTCTGTAAGTCCTCTCTGGATTTCGTTATTGGTTTTAATCACTATTTCTTCATACCTAAACCATCAGTCTCTTTTTAAGTTTTGTTTTTTATATAAAGCCTCTTGTGTAGAGAACCATCTAGGTAATTTGTTGTCAAGATGTTTTTATATGTGTATTCCAGACTTTGAAAACGGGCTTTCAAATAAATAATTTATTAAATTCTTTTCTTCCCCTTTAAACTCTTCATAACAAAGATATCCATGCCATCCCTGGGTTAAATTATAGGTTTCCAACTTTAACAGTCTTGTATTTTCTAAGAGAATCCAATCTTTAACCCACACCAGTGCACAAGCCTCGAAATAGAGTTCTAAATTGGGTAAACCTAATCCCCCTTTGTCTTTACAACCTTGCATTACTTTAAGTTGTTATTCTTGACGGGGTAAAAATTTATGACAGGACAACATCACAGGTAAGTGACATAAATGACCAGAAAAGAGGGGAGAGTACAACATGGGAATACAGTGGACCCTTGTTATATGCTGGACTTTGGCTCCAAGATCCCCCGTGGATAACAAAATCCGTGGATGCTCAAGTCCCATTAAATATAATGACATAGCAAAATGGTGTCCCTTATAAAAAATGGAAAATCAAGATTTGATATTTGAAATCTATACTTTTTAAAAACATTTTCAAACTGTGGACGCTTGAATCCATGTATAAAAAATCTGTGTATAAGAAGGGCCAACTGTACCTTATTTTGAAGCAGCCTCATATCTTCTGAAATTTCATCAGAAACACTTTGGAATGAGGCCTTCATTAGTCTGTCTGTCTGTTTGTCTGTCTGTCTGTCTGTCTGTCTCTCTCTCTCTCTCACACACACACACACACACACACACATACACAAGTATATGCATGCCCATGAATTTACTTATGACAATCAACTAGTGATCCACAGACAGTTGGGAGTCTTATGCCAGATGTAATTATACACAGTTCACTTGGCCTCAATGTACACAACATAAGCCATTGCAACACACTCTTCTAAGGTTGCTTTAGGTGTGGTGATGCAATTAGCAGTTGTCCTACCATTACTAAGGGGGTGTGTTTAGATTGGCTGTTGGGAAAGATTTATCTTGCAAGTGGTTCCTATACAAAATACACTCTCCTGCAACCAAATGGCCCTGTATCATAAATGGTCCCCACATCTTTCCAATAACACAATTATGCGGTGGCCACAAGGTGCCAGACCTTGATAATACTAAGGTAACGTTTTCATGCATCACTGACAAGACCTTTAAGGCAAATGCCTGCCACCACAGACTCTGTCAGCTCATTTGTGAATCACAGCACAAATCAGGAGCCAAGATAAATATAACCATTGAATTATTTGTAAACTCTGTAGACCATCATGAAATATGTTTCCTAGGACAGGATATATTGTGTAAAGTATCATTTTCATTTAAAAAAGCTTATTTTTTAAAATACACCTAAGTCTGTACTTTTTATAAACCCTGGATTTATCAGATATCTACTAGAAAATACATAAATACTCTCTCTCTCTAGCTCCCACTGATCACTCCATGCATTTATTTAATATGCTGCCCTGTATTTGCTATCACTGACTATAAAAAAGTTTCCTAAGAATGGGTTGGATTACAGTGCCATCAATCCACCGTGAGCCTGAAGCACAGAAGAGCATACAGACCACTGCATGCATGCATTTCTGCACAGAGCAGGTGGGGCTGGATGATCTGTAATGTTTTGAAGAAGTACAAAAATATTAATTTGCCCAGATGTTCTTTATAAGTGGTCCTTAATACAGTACTTCCCAAATTTGTATAATTCTACCCATAGGGCATGAAATCAACATATTGCATACAAACAGATGACCTATCAAGGCTTTGGAGTCAATTATAAAATCACTATTGAAGTATCTTTCAGAAGGGAGCTGAGGCATGCACCTTTCACCAGCTGCAGCTTTTAAATATCAATAGCAAGATACAGCAAGATAGATTCCCCACCTTGATTCGGCTTACAGCTTCCTGAGCCTGCATCATTCTCACATTCTTGGATGGAGTTTTGTCTGAAAGAAGCTGAGTAGAGCCAAGGTAATTGGCAGCAAATATGATTCCATCAATTAAGTCTTCAGGATCACAGGGTCCAGGAACTGCAGTACAGAAAAACTGAATTATTGAGCAAATAATGATACTAATGGTAAAGAAATAAAATATGTCATTGTTGATGCCAGCGTGTGAAGGCTGCAAAGGCAGCTTTGGAATGGCTGAATTTCTTCATGATAGCAAAAGATCAGATACAATTAGAGGAGACAGAAAAAGACCTGCCTCTCTGCTGCAGAGACTGCACTTGATAATCCAATGTGACTCTTACATTTGCTCATTCTGTCAAGACAAAAGTTCACCCTGAAGCAAAACAACCTGAATGGATTTTTCCCCATTCTCCTTTTCAGAAAAGTGCAAAGCTCTTACATGCCCCCACCCTACAAGACCCTTTCACTTACCTAACCTCAAAAGCATAAACATAAAGTAATATCAAGCAAAATAATCAAAGCTGTGTACAATACGAAAATTAAATACATTTCTGTATATTAGCTTACTCTACGCATGATATTATCCTTCCAAATTGTAGCTTGCTTGTTTGCTTTCTTTTCTTTTCTAAATGAATGACTGGTGAGGAAATACACTTGTTCCTCCACATTCGCTGGGGTTAGGGACACAGGACCCCCATGAATGTGGAAAACCCACAAATAACAAAAAAAAAAAAAAACAAAACAAAACAAAACAAAACAAAACAAAACAAAAACAACTATGTTTTTACCTGAGAGAACACTTCTCTATGAATCTCTAGGTCCTTCAATGCAATTCTGTGGTCAACATCTGCCAGACACTGACCACAGAATTGTGCTGGAGGAGCGACAAATGCCTAGTGGAGTGTTCTCTCTAGGAATCTCTAGGTCCTTCAGTGCGACTTTTGGTTACAGTTGACCATAGAGTTGTGCTGGAGGATCTAGATATTTCTAGAGATAACATACTAATAAAATCTGTGAATAAGCAAATCCGCAAAAGTCAAAGCCACAAATGTGGAGGGACGAGTGTAAAAGCATTAAAAAATAAGACATGTAGGGTTAGGGAGATGGTTGGGAAGAAGTCTGTCAAGGGGTTGAATGTTTACACCCACCTCACTCTGTGTGTATGTATGCCTTCAAGTAGACTGTCAACCTATGGCGACCCCAAGAATTTCATAAGGTTTTTTTAGGCAAGGAATATTCAGATATGGTATTGCCAGTTCTTGCCTCTGAAATACAAGCTACAGCACCTTGTATTCGTTGGCAGTT
Source organism: Sceloporus undulatus (assembly GCF_019175285.1). Lineage (NCBI taxonomy): Eukaryota > Metazoa > Chordata > Lepidosauria > Squamata > Phrynosomatidae > Sceloporus > Sceloporus undulatus. The sequence continues at coordinate 243,276,628 of NC_056523.1, forward strand.
TTCCATTGAATACTAACTAAGGCTGACCCTGCTTATCTTTAAGGTATTTAGTCCATCATTCTACTAATCAAAAGAGTAATGTTTCAAAATTTTGGGCCACGACAGAAAGCCATGCTTGATTAAGCTTTTAACACATTACTGCAAACTCTACTTTTTTTCAAGCATGCACAGTAGCCAACTTGCGAGGAGCTTTCTTTGGATCTTTTCCAGATCCAAAGAAAGCATGAGCTGGGCTTTGTTTGCAACCACCAACTGCTGGGCAATTGTGAGACCCAAAGGACCAACTGTTATTGGGGCGGGGTTTGTGTTTGTTTTTTAAAGGGAAATATTGACTGGCATATGCAAAAGGAATGAGCAATATTGCCATAGAGAAGAGGAGGAGAGAAGTAGCTGGGCGGCCATTTTGAGTAGTGAGTGTTTGAATTTTTTTTAAACCCTTAGGAGAGTGTGCTTGTTGCTGAGGGGGTGGAGCTTCTGGGAATCACATCTGTGAGGCGAGAGAATTTTTTTTTTTCATCCAAAGAGAACTACAGAAGAGGCTGAGTTGATTGAACTCACTTTCAGAGATAAGGCCAGGTCATCAGGGGCCTTGGTGCAGGGACATAGCCAGGATTTTAGGAAGAGGGGGGGTCCAGACTAAGTGCCACCATTATATTGGGGCTTGGGTGCGGCAGCACAGCGGCACACACCTTTCATTTTTCTAACGGAAGGGGGGGGGGTCCGGACCCCAAGAGGATTTACCAGAGGATTTTTGGAGGAGGAAGCCCACAGTCCTGTTTCAGTAATTACTTAAGACTTCTCCGTATGGACACTGACGGAATTGCTGCAGTCACCTGCAACACTTGTGGGAAGTTTGCCTTCTTGCCTACAGATGTGGAGAACTTCACATGCACCACATGCAAGTTGGTAGCACTCCTGGAGGAGAAAGTCCAGCAGCTGGAGTCCAGAGTAGCTACACTTCGGCATATTAAGGAGCAAGAGGATTTTCTGGACAGAACGGAACCAACGGTCTTGGATGGGGACCACACTGAGGAAGTTGCTGGGGTGGAGGAGGTCACTTCACATACATAGGAGGCAGACAGCTGGAAGAATGTCACACAGAGAACTAGGCCAACAAGGGATTGTTCTGGGATTTTGCAGCTAGAGAATCGATTTGAAGCTCTTTCCCTTATCAAGGAGGACAAGGAAGAGTAGCATCGACAGACTTCAGGCACAGAGCAGGGGATCTTGAGAGTCCCACCCGAGGGAACAGTCGCTGCTAAGCCTCGGAGGAGGCGTGTGGTTGTAGTGGGCGACTCCTTGCTGAGGGGTAAAGAAGCAGTGATTTGTAGGCCTGACAAGATGTCTTGAGAGGTGCGTTGTCTCCCCAGGGCAAAGATCCGTGATGTGACGAGAGGCTGACAAGACTGGTCAAGCCTAATGACCAATACCCCTTCCTTTTGGTCCATGTGGGAACCAATGATACTGCAAGACACAGCCTTCAGAACATCAGAAGGGATTACGAGGCTCTTGGTAGGAAGCTGAAAGAAATGGATGCACAAGTTGTCATCTCGTCTCTTTTACCAGTTGAAGGGCATGGTCCAGGAAGGGAGAGGAAAATAGCAGATGTGAACAACTGGCTCCGCAGATAGTGCCGCCGAGAACCATTTGGATTCTTCAATCATGGGCTGCGGATCCATGAGGAGGGACTTCTTGCAACGGATGGGTTGCATCTCATGCCAGTTGGAAGAAATGTTTTTGCTAAAAGTCTCAAGAATGTGATCAGGAGGGCTTTAAACTGAGTTCCTTGGGGGGGGGGGAGACAACATTATGGAAGGCGAAAGGGATGGAGAAAATAGTCAAATTGACATAGAAGAAACAAGACAAATAGTGCAAGGACCCAACAGTAGGAGGCAAAAAAAAAAAAAATCTTGCACAGGTAGCAAGTAAAGAGGACCCATGGTCTGCAATCTCTCTACACTAATTCACAGAACATGGAAAATAAGCAAGATGAACTTCAACTTCTAGTACAACAAAGCAGCTATGATATAATATGCATCACTGAAACCTGGTGGGAGTCTCAGAAGTGGAATGTAGAAATAGAGGGGTATAACCTTTTTAAGAGAAATAGGCCAAACAGGAAAGGAGGAGGAATAGCACTATATGTCAAAGATATTTACATCAGTGAAGAGATCCAGAACATCAATACTGGCAACCAGGTGGAGAGCATCTGGATAAAAATTAAAGGAAAGGGAAACAACAAGGATGTTATGGTAGGAGTCTACTACAGAACCCTCAGTCAGATGGAGGAATTTGATGACGCCTTTCTAGAACAGGTGACCACATACTCAGAAAGGAGAGATGCAGTAGTGATGGGTGACTTCAACTATCTTGATATTTGCTGGAATTCACTCAGCTAAATCCTCAAGGTCTAGCAAATTCCTCACTTTCCTCGAAGACAATTTCATTGTCCAAAAGGTGGAAGAGGCAACAGGGGGTCAGCTATTTTAGATCTGATCCTAATCAACAAGGATGACTTGGTTAATGAGGTGCAAGTGGTGGGATCATTAGGTGGAAGTGACCATGTTCTCTTGGAGTTCGTTATACAGTGGAAAGGAGAAGCCAGGCATCATCAGACACGCATTCTAGACTTTAGGAGAGCTGATTTCACTAAACTTAGAGAAATACTGGGGGTGATCCCATGGTCAGAAATACTAAAAGAGAAGGGAGTTCAGGGCAGATGGGAGTTTCTCAAAAGGGAGATACTGAAGGCACAATTTCAAACAGTTCCAGGGAGAAAGAAAAATGGGAGGTGTCTCAAGAAACCAGGATAGATGACTAAAGAACTTTCAACTGAGCTAAGTTTGTAAACGGAACACGTATAAAGAAATGGAAAAAGGGAGAAATCACAAAAAAGGAATTCAAAGCAATAGCAGGCATGTGTAGGGGTAAAGTCAGAAAAGCTAAAGCGCAGAATGAACTCAGGCTTGCTAGAGAGGTTAAGAACACTAAAAAGGGCTTTCTTGGATATGTCCACAGCAACAGGAAGAAGACGGAAATGGTTGGGCCACTATGTGGAGAAGATGGCAAAATGCTAACAGAAGACAGAGAAAAGGCAGAATTACTCAACACCTTCTTTGCCTCAGTCTTCTCAGACAAGTAAAAGGGTGCTCAACCTGAGGGAAATGGAGCAGAGGACAGAATAGGGGAATTTCAGCACAGAATAAATGAATGTAAGTCTCCAACGACCAGAGGAACTACATCCAAGAGTATTAAAAGAACTGGTAAATGTAATATCAGAGCCATTGGCAATAATCTTTGAGAACTCCTGGAGAACAGGAGAAGTCCCAGCAGACTGGAGGAGGGCAAACGTTGTCCCCATCTTCAAAAAGGGAAAAAAGAGGATCCCAACAATTATCGTCCAGTTTGTCTGACATCAGTACCAGGAAAGATTAATTAAAGCAGATAATTAAACAAAGAGTCTGTGAACATCTAGAAGGCAATTCCATAATCACAAAAAGTCAACATGGATTTCAAAGAAAACAAGTAATGCCAGACAAATCTTATCTCTTTCTTTGATAAAATTACCAGCTTGGCAGATGAAGGGAATGCTGTGGATAAAGTATATCTTGATTTCAGTAACAACAACAACAATAACAGGATTTATTTATATGCCGCCCAATCACTGGGAATCCGGGCGGCTTACAACAGAGGGGATAATAAGGCCTTTGACAAAGTTGCCCATGACATTCTTGCAAACAAGCTTGTAAAATGTAGGCAAGACAAGGTAACTGTTAGATGGATTTGTAATTGGTTGACCAGCTGAACCCAAAGGCTGCTCAACAATGGTGTCTTTTCATCCTGGAGAGAAGTGACCAGTGGGGTCCCACAGGGCTCTGTCCTGGGCCCAGTGCTATTCAACATCTTTATCAATGGCTTGGAGGATAAAATTGGGGGCATATTTATCAAATTTGCAGATGACACCAAATTAGGGGTAGTAGCTAATACCCCAGAGGACAGGATTAAAATTCAAAATGGACTGAATAGACTAGAAAGCTGGGCCAAAGCTAACAAAATGAAATTCAACACGGAGAAATGTAAGGTACTGCACTTAGGGCAGAAAAATGAAATGCACAGATACAGGATGGGGGACACCTGGCTAAACGAGACTATGTGTGAAAGGGATCTATGAGTCCAAGTAGACCACAAATTGAACATGAGTCAATAGTGTGATGCAGCAGCTAAAAAGGCCAATGCAATTTTAGGCTGCATCAATAAAAGTATAGTATTTAGATCAAGAGAAGTAATAGTGCCACTCTATTCTGCTTTGGTCAGGCCTCACCTGGAATATTGTGTCCAGTTCTGGGCACCACAATTTAAAAAGGATGTTGAGAAACTGGAGCGTGTCCAAAGGAGGGCGACTAAAATGGTGAAGGGTCTGGAAACCATGTCCTATGAGGAACGACTTAGGGAGCTGGGGATGTTTAGCATGAAAAAGAGAAGATTAAGAGGTGATATGATAGCCCTGTTTAAATACTTAAAAGGATGTCATACTGCGGAGGGAGCAAGCTTGTTTTCTGCTGCTTCAGAGACTAGGACCTGGTACAATGGATGCAAGCTACAGGAAAAGAGATTCCACCTCAACATTAGGAGGACCTTCCTGACAGTAAGGGCTGTTCGACAGTGGAACACACTCCCTTGGAGTTTAGTGGAGTCTCCTTCCCTGGAGGTCCTTAAACAGAGACTGGATGGCCATCTCTCGGGGATGCTTTGATTGAGAGTTCCTGCATGGCAGGGGGTTGGACTGGATGACCTTGTGGTCTCTTCCAACTCTACAATTCTATAATTCTAATATTGGACCTCTTTCTCCTGGTGGAAAAGGGTGGTTGTTATACATTTTTAAACTTGCAGGAGGTATATATATATATATATATATATATATATATATATATATATATATAT
>NC_056523.1:243281668-243285327 GCF_019175285.1 Sceloporus undulatus
GATATAGTATATTTTAATTATTATGTGGTTTTGTTTGTTTTGTTAGTAATACAGTTTTTGTTGATTTTAATCAAGTATAAAAATTCAACAAATAATACTTTAAAAAAGATAACGACAGCAGCATAAATGAAGATTAACTGTCATTAATTTTTTTGTAATAATTTTTATTGAATTTTAAAACATTACAGTTGAAAAAAAGAAACAAAAAAACAGTGTGTGGATTGTGGAAGGAAAGTGACAAGAAGAAGGAAAGAAAGGGAAAGAAGAGGGGAAAAAGGAAAAGAGAAAGCAAAAAAAGAAGGGACAAAGGAAGAGAGTACAGGGGTAGAAAAGATGTATATTCATATCTAGTTTTAGTTCTGCTAATCTTAAAAGTAACAGTTTGGCAAAATAACCAAAAATAATATCAGTAATAATAAAGTAGCTTACTTTCAGCCGCTAATTCCTATTATAGTAACTGTCTCTGTTTCACAGACTGGCTTCTCTAGAAGGAAGGAAAAGTAGATCCGTATCTACTTTTCTCCCCTCCTCATATCTTTTCAATCTTCTGCCATTTACTTTCGGATTCTTGGCTTGTTCTTCCCATAGCGTATATTGTTATTCTGTCCATGATGTAGTATTCATACATCCGTTCTTTCCATTCCTCAATTGATGGGATCACCATCAATTTCCAATGTTTGGCCAACTCTATTCGTGTTGCATATAACACATATAAAATTGTACTGATTACATTTTGAGTCAGTATAGTTTGGATCATGTCTACAATGTTCAATACAAATATTTCTGGGAGAAAGGGGATGTTAATTTCCAGTACTGCTTGGATTTCGTCATGTATTTTAATCCAGTATTTTTTCACATCGCCACACTGCCACCACATATGGTTCATAGTACCAATTTTCTGTTTACACTTCCAACAATTACTGTCATGTTGTTTGTTTATTTTAGCTAATCTTGAAGGGGTTAGGTACCGTCTGTGAAAAATCTTTTAAAAAATTTTCTTTCAAATTATTACATATGGTAAATTTTTGATTATATTTCCAAGTATGTTCCCACTGTTTGACATAATGGAACCCAAAATTTCACTTGCAATTATTTAAATTGCTGCATTGTATTATGCAAATTATAGATGATATGCATTTTAGATATACCGTATTTTCTGGCGTACAAGACAACTTTTTGACTGTCTAAAATTGGGTCAAAAGTCGGGGCCGTCTTGTACGCTGGGTGCGCATGCTCGACTGCTGGCTTCTCGGGCCTCCGGAGGCCTGGGGAGCCGGCGTGTGCATGCACGGCCGGCTGCCAGCTTCCAAGGAATAGAGGTAGCCTTATATGGTGAGTATATCCTAATAAAAGTTGGGGGTCGTCTTATACACCTGGTTGTCTTATACGCCGGAAAATACGGTAATCCTAAACTTTGTTGGGCTAATGAACTATATTGGTACATATATCAGAAGACTACTGCAAAACCTGGTGTTCCCACAACACTGTGATATATATAGGAAGACCTACAAACACAAATATATAATGTTGGTGTTCAAGAAGTCACATTGTTCGTTGTAATAATAATAATAATACTCTTGTGAAAAAGTTTATTATTCATGCAAAAGGAAGTCAGCAGCTCTGTTTGTTACGGAAAAGCAAATTGACAGTTCTGCATGTTTATTTGTTTGTTTGTTGTTTTTGTTAAGCCCTGTATACAATTTCCTCTTCTGCTTAAAAGGATCTTACCAGTCCTCAAGCATAGTTGAAAGGTGGGCTTAAATGGATCGAGGGGATGGCCTAGATCCAAGTTGTTTGTCTCCCTTCCCCACTGAATCATTGGTTTGGCAGAGATCTCAGCTACTCACATGGGAATAGTAGTAGTGAAGTACTCTCAGCCACTGTTTGTGCATTCCAGCTGAACTTTGACTCAAGGGCTCAAGTGGTATGTTTAGGTGGAATCTCTTTTCCTGTAGTTTGCATCCATTGTTCCGGGTCCTATTCTCTGGAGCAGCAGAAAACAAGCTTGCTCACTCCTCAATATGACATCCATTCAAATATTTAAACAGGGCTATCATATTACCTCTTAACTGTCTCTTCTCCAGGCTAAACATACCCAGCTCCCTAAGTCGTTCCTCATAGGGTATGGTTTCCAGGCCTTTTGCCATTTTAGTCACCCTCCTTTGCACATGCTTCAGTTTCTCAACATCCTTTTTCAATTGTGGTGCCCAGGTGGTGTCTGACCAAAGCAGAATAGAGTGGTACTATTACTTCCCTTGATCTAGACACTATATTTTTATTGATGCAGCCTAAAATTGCATTATCCTTTTTAGCTGCTGCATCGCACTGTTGACTCATGTTCAACTTGTGATCTACTTGGACTCCTAGATCCCTTTCACACGTAGTTTCATTCAGCCATGTGTCCCACATCCTATATCTGTGCATTTCATTTTTCTGCCCTAAGTGCAGTACCTTACATTTCTCAGTGTTGAATTCCATTTTGTTAGCTTTGGCCCAGCTTTCTAATCTAGACAGGTAATTTTGAATTTTGATCCTGTTCTCTCGAGTATTAGCTATTCCTCCTAATTTAGTGTCATCTGCAAATCTGATGATAAGTATGTCCCCAGTTCTGTCATCCAAGTCATTGATAAAGCTGATGAATAGCACTGGGCCCAGGACAGAGCCCTGTGGGACCCCACTGGTCACTTCCAGGATGAAAAGAAGCCATTGTTGAGCACTCTTTGGGTTCAGCCACTTAACCAATTACAAATCCATGTAACAGTTACCTTGTGTAGCCCACATTTTACAATCTTGTTTGCAAGAATGTCATGGGAAACCTTGTCAAAGGCCTTACTGAAATCAAGATATACTATATCCACAGCATTCCCTTCATCTACCAAGCTGGTAATTTTATCAAAGAAAGAGATAAGATTTGTCTGGCATGACTTGTTTCTCTGAAACCCATGTTGACTCTTTGTGACTATGGAATTGCCTTCTAAATGTTCACAGACTCTCTGTTTAATGATCTGCTCTAGAATCTTTCCTGGTATTGATGTCACACTAACAGGACGATAATTGTTTGGATCCTCTCTTTTTTCCCCTTTTTGAAGATGGGGACAACGTTTGCCCTCCTCCAGTCTGCTGGGACTTCCCTGTTCTCCAGGAGTTCCCAAAGATTATTGCCAATGGCTCCGCTATTACATTAGCCAGTTGTTTTAATACTCTTGGATGTAGTTCATCTGGTCCTGGAGACTTATATTCATTTAGATTAGCAAGGTATTCCTGTACTATCTCTTTGCTTCTTCTGTGCTGAAATTCTCCTATTCTGTCCTCTGCTCCATTATCCTCAGGTTGAGCATCCTTTTCCTTTTCTGAGAACACAGAGGCAAAGAAGGTGTTGAGTAATTCTGCCTTTTCTCTGTTTTCTGTTAGCATTTTGCCATCTTCTCCAGGCAGTGGCCCTATGATTTCTTTTTTCTTCCTTTTGCTGCGGACATATCCAATGTCATCTAGAAGATGGAGGAAGCTAGAAACTAGAACACGAACCAGTGGATTCTAATTACAAGAAAAGAGATCCCACCAAAACATTAGGAAAAACTTCTTTACTACAAGAGCTGTTTGACAGTGGAATGATGGACTCTCTGTCTTTGCAAGTCTTTAAACAGAGGTTGAATGGGTAT
>NC_056523.1:243285352-243288990 GCF_019175285.1 Sceloporus undulatus
GATTGCCATAGTGCTGACAGGAAAAAATAAACCTGTCTGATATTGCATGGAGGAAGCTTTAAATTAATACTGTAGAACCCACTATTGCAGAATGGATATACTTTTGAATAAATTTGTAGTTGAACCCTGGCCTTGGATAAAGACACTACAGGAGTTTATAGGGTTGATATAGTGTTATGTGAACACAGGAATTTCAAGAAGCTGATTGCTGAGAAGAAAAGCTTCAGTAGTAAGGATGTGAAGAACTGTTGTTGTCAGTGAAGTATACTAATTTATATTTGCTTCTTCCGTGCAAGTACCTTCTTTTCTCCAAGAAAAGAAGAATAGCTGCTAGATTTTTCATATGTCAGGACTGCATTAGTGAAAATAAAGTAATTATTATTTTTTGTGTGTAGAAACTGCTTGCTGTGCAAAAATGCAATCTTTTCCTGAAGAAGACAGTGTATTTTGTGCAAGATAACTTGACAAAAATATTGTCTTCTCAAAACCATATGTTCTGTGTATTTGTGTATTCTGTGTATGTCTACATTTGCACAAATCTAATAAATAAACTATTGTCTGCACTGAAAACAGGTATTTTGCATGCATACATTGTTGAATTTATTCATTCTTGCATGTAGGAACAAAATAAGTAAATATATTTAAGCAGTAGTGTTAAAGGGTTCTAATGTGGAAGCAATCTATGTGAGCTGTATCAAACATTAAAATATTTGTATTTGTCATGAATGTATCAAATTCATAATCCTGTCCACTGCTGGCTATATTTCATCAAATTGCTAAATAGCTTAGAGAGACTGGATATTTCTAAGATAAGACTAACATTTTCAACTGCTTTTAAAAACCTGGGAGATGCTCAGAAGGATGTACTAATAAGCATTCTGCTGATGAAATGGCTATTATTAGGACACTGTAATTATTGCCACCAGTGTCTTTGTGTAGAAATATAGTTTGGCTAAAATAGAATTCTCCAAGCCAACATAGCTACTGGGGGCTGTCTTTTAAAAAGTAACTTTTTCTAAGCTCTGATTGTAGTCCCTCATCTCAAACAAATGATCTTAGTTTAACTGAGGCATTTCAGTTTAACATCCGATGGACATCTGATCATTGGATGCTCTTAAAATATTCTTCTATATATATGTGTGTGTGTTAATAGTATTAGTCACTCATTTTCTCTTTGTAACATTCAGCCTCAGTTCTATGATGCAGTAGAGCCGGTGGATTTTGAAGGTTTTCTGATGATGCAGCTGAATAATTTAGACTCAGAATTACTCCAAGAACTTGGGGATTTCCCTGAAGATGATTTGGAGGTGGTCTTTACACCAAAGGAGCACAGGACTGTGCAGCCATCCTTACCAGAAGAAGGGTAAGGAAATGGGGTAAGGGTGGGAGCTTATCACCCTTAGTGGTTGACCTACTCTTTTCTGAGACGCAAGTTAACTCTTATTATTCTCTAGAATGTAGGAATGGGCCATGGCTCCTCAGTCCTCAATAGGCGTTTGCCTCCTGGGTCTACTTGCTGCAGGAGGAGCCCAAGAGAGCTAGTCTGCTGTTATACCTGGAGCTTTGCATTTAAATTGTGCATATCTAATACAAACCTCACCTAGCTGATCACATTTCCAAAACATAGTGCTTGAAAAGATCTGAGTGCTAGACCCAGCCTGAGCCTGACATCTCCAGCCTTCCTTAATGTAGTACTGTCCAGATATTTTGGGCTGCAGCACCTTCAACCCCAACTAGCATGGCAAAAGGTAAGGGGGTGCTGAGAGGTGCTGTCTGAAACATCTGGAAGATACTATATTGAGGAAGGCTATTCAGAGGATGAGTCCCAAAGCCGTTCCTCTGAAGTATTTTAATGTATTTCAGGTAAGGTAAGAGCAGACTCCATAATTATTGCCACAGCAGACATCTTCTTCAACAATTAACAATAAAATACGAAACCCACAAAGCAGTGGTATCTTTATTCTACCAACCCTGAAGCATAAAATACATTATGCAAGCTTTTGAAGCCTCACTGGCTGCTTCATCAGGCAAAGATGTTAAGAACCATACAGGAGAGAAAAAAATTGACAATGTTAGAATCACAGGTCTATATTCTGTCTCAGATGTTACTCTGTTGTCAGTTAAGATGGTTGAGGTATTTCAGTACAAGCACAGGACACTCCTCTTCTTGACTATGTGAGTTCTAAGAACAAAGGGCAATAAAAGCTAAAAAAAAAATCAACTCCATTGGCAACAGGAATTAATGGAGTCGAAATATCACTGCTTTGTGGATTTTGGATTTTGCTGCATGGCCGACACAGCTGCCCCTGAATATCTTTCAATAAATTGTTTGATTCTTTGGTGACATCATGTGGCCTTTTCCTGTCTCTACTGCCCCTTGTTCTGTTGCTTCTGTCTTGGACAATATGAAACCCACACATATAGGCTTGAATGGTACTTGGCTGACTGCTAGTTTAGTTTTGAAATGAAGCATGAAGCTGCTGTTTCACTTCTGCTAAGTTTCAACTCTGTTTTCTCTGCACTTCCAATGTTGACTTGTTTATTTCTTCAAAGGGGGATTGTGTGTGGTGCCTGGGATGGGAGGGGGGGGGCATTTGGACTTGTAGTCCAACATAATTACTTTTCCAGGCTTTGATTTTTATTTTGTATTAGTGGATTGTGATCATTGTTCTTTTATTTGTTCTATTGTAAAGTAGCCAGGATGTAACAAGCATGTTACACCATGGTAGTTCCTTTCAGTGGTGGTGGGATTGTATACTTGTGAGGCAAGAGGCTATGCTGATGGTAGCAGTGTTGTTAGTAGCAGTACTGCTGGTAGTGTCTCCCAAGTCAGACAAGCTTTTGCTGAGGAGCCAAATTCAATGTGCCAAGCAACTACTGAGCAGTAGCAAGGAGCCAGAGAATATATGACACTGGGGCAGGATCTCAGTGGCACCATAGCTAACACTTGTTAGTACTGCACAGAAGGAGACACCAGTAAACCACTTTTGAATGTCTTTTACCATGGAAACTTACTGATGAGACAATCCAAAATGAAACGAGATAGTGCCAGAAAATGAGACTACTGGGTCAGACATCAATGGGTGAGCTCCCAGAGAAGAGCAGAGAACAAGTGTGAGTAACACTGTGACTAATGATGCAACTGGGCTCATGCCAAAAAGATGTTCAATAGTTGGTGTGCTCAGAGGTGAAAAGAAAATCTGAAGCTGCACAACACATACAATAGGAGCATGGCATGTGAGAAGCATGAATCAGGGGAAGCCAGACATTGCAAAACAAGGAATGGAACGTATAAATGTTGCAGTTCTTGGGATGACTGAGCTAAAGAGGAAGAGAACAGAACATTTTTAGTCAGGAAATTACATATTGTTTTACTCAGGAAATGAAAATCTAAGAAGAAATGGGGTGTCATTATAGTGAGGAGAGATGTAACAAAAGCTGCCAGGAAATGTAATGCAAAGTATGACTGAATACTATCATTAAGACTTCATGGAAAACCCACCATTATATCTGTGATCCAAGTGTATGCTCTAATTGCAGGGGGAGAAGAGGAAGAAATTGAAAGACTGTACTGGAATCTAGGAGGAAATTGATCACCACCAAAACAGGACATGCTGATAATCATAGGCAACTGGAAC
>NC_056523.1:243289090-243292922 GCF_019175285.1 Sceloporus undulatus
TATCTATAAGTATTTGGCCAGCTGCAATTGTGAGGGCTGCTGATTTATTTGCATGGTTATAGATCTACTAGCATGATTCATCTTCAGTCAGGTTACAACCCAGTAGTGACTCCTGACGCATTAGCTGAAGATCTGTGCCATAACTGGATGAGTATTTTAAAATGTTCCACATCAGCAAAGTTCTTAGCTGCTTTATAAAGTATGATGTATAATGGGGGAAGCATTTAATTCAATTCTGAATATCTGAAAATAATTTGAGACAAAATCCCCACCCCTCCCCATTTTAAATTTTTTTAATGAAATAGTTTGCTAGCCAAAACAGATTATTTCTGAGGCTTCTTAGGCTACGTCTGCAGTGCAGAATTAATGCAGTTTGACTCCAGTTTACCTGCCATGGCTCAATGCTAGGGAATGCTGGGATGTGTAATTTTGTGAGATATTTAGCCTTCTCTAAACTGTAGAGCCACAACAAATTCCAATCCCAGGATTCTGTAGGATGAAGCTATAACAGTTAAATCAGTGTCAAACAGTATTATTTCTGCAGTGCAGACACAGTCTTAGTTAGGAAAATCTCCAAAAAACACACACTTTTTTAATACTATAATTTATTTATCTGTATTTTGGCATGACAGATTTTTGTATGTTTTTATCCATACACACTTTTACTTGTTTTTATCTGTATGTGTTTTACTCTTGCATAAACCACTTTGAGTCCCAGTCCTTGGAAAAAGGCAGGATATAAATCAAATATACATATCAATCAGCCCAGTGATGGAGAACCTATGGCATGCGTGCCAGATGTGGCACTCAGAGCCCTCTCTGTGGGCACACACACCATCGTCCCAACACAGAGTTCACTAGAGTTTGTCACTAGAAATCCAGGGAGCCATGGCACTTTGTGTTAAATAAGTGGGTTTTGGGTTGCAGTTTGGGCACTCAGTCTCTAAAAGGTTCTCCATCACTGTCTGATGAGGTTTAAAATCAACAGCACAATGTTTTAATAGCAAATACCTGTCTGTCCAGCTATAACCATGGGCTGGATCGCCAGTTGGAATAGCTTATCTAACACGAGATGCAAAAATAATACAAGAGGTTCAAGTCTGGAAGAATTCAAGCAGATAATGCTGAGTTTCAACTCATGTTCAAGAGTGGCTTCTGTGATCTTCTCATTCAACACTCGAATGGGGAAGGCAACTTGGCTCTCCAGTGCATGGCACAAGGTGAAGAACTTCTCCAAGTGATTATCCTATAAAAAGAAACAAGAAGATAAAAAGAAAATAGGGACAACAAAACTATCAAACCAAGATGACATTTGCCCTCCATCTTCCTGTTCTTTTTCTCCTGCAACAGGTTTCATTTTGCTATTAGAATTATAAACTTGCTCTCAGATATATCTTAATTACATATTATAGACATGTACAACTAATATAGTTATACAGACAAAATATTAAACACCCATATTTTTCCTCATCAGGAAACTGTTGGGGGTAGAGTTGTCAGATTTTCAAAGTAACACTATGGGGCAGTTGAGATTCATGACATGCATGGCTGACAATTGGGAATTACCTATTAACAAGTATGTGTTCTAAATAAATATTTATGAAATTATTGATTTCAGTTAACTTAGCCATTGAATTCACTATAAAAAAATTACACAATAGCCACATTTATAAATTACATTATGCACACAGTTCTGTCTTTAATAAGGTGGTTGTTGTCGCTGTGTGCCTTCAGGTCATTTCCAACTTACGGCAACCCTAAGGTGAACCTACATGGGATTTTCTTGGAAAGATATGTTCAGGTGAGGTTTGCCATTGCTTGCCTCTGAGGCTGAGAGCATGTGACTTGCCCAAGTTCACTGAGTGGGTTTCATGGCCAAGCTGGGATTTGAACCCTAGTCCCCAGAGTTATACATATGCCACGCTCTCTCTCTTCTTTATTAGAGGGCTGACTCCCAAAATACAGAATTTTTAGAAATCTTGCTCAACCTATACAAAAGGAAAAACCTTCTAACCCTCAGAGAGGACGCACTCCTTATAATAAGGGACACCTGCCAGTATTATAAGAGAGAAGATTTCCAGCCCTCAAATCAGAGCCCTTATAATAAGGGGCACCTAGCAACCTTACCGGGGGCAGTGATGATCTATATAAGAAATGCTGAATAAGCAATAGTTAAGAAGCATCTCTTCTGCATGTCCTGATATGTCAACAGGTTCAAATTAGACTTTTGGCTTTGCTTCTTTATCAGTTATAGAGAAACTGTGTTTATTACCATAATGGCAAGCACTAATATTTCATGTGCAGTTTCTGCTAATGTCAGCTGGTATAGAACCAATAGATACTACAGGATTGCATGTCTACACAAGAGGCATGTTTTGTCTTCAGTGGAGATTTGGAAGGAGGGTGCCAGGTTTATCTGGAAGTTAGCATCTTTTCCTAACTTTGCCATAAGTATTAGTGAGGAGTACATATGTGACTTCAGCTGGGAATTATGATACTATTTTCATTTAGGGAGCTTCTGACACACCACTTTGGAACAAAGTGGAACTATATGTCAGTCTTCCTCTTAAAACTGCAGATTCAGTGTCTATGTTGCAATTGTTTTTTAAATATTCTGACACAAGAGGGATCACAGAATTACATATATAAATCAAATATATTATATTTCTGCTTTGGCTTCTTCTGGTTTAAACATGAAGCTACTATGAGTTTTAGCCAGACTTTTAGATGTTAGGTAAATTAATTTTTTTCTGATTCTGAAGCTAAAAGTAAGCCATTGCAGCATATCACTGGAAATAAGCCATTGCTGCATGATGAGTGTGAAAGAGAAAAAGGGTGAGAGCTCCTGGTATGCTTGGGACCAGAATACTAGGTTCCAAATAAAAATGGAATCTCTTACCTGTGTATGAACAGATGATATAGCTTGTACTTCAACACTGAACACTCCTTTGTGTCCTTCAACCCATTTAATTGGAGGAGACTGTGGAGGAACTTTCTGCATTGAAGAGACAAAATGTCAATCAAACCATAAAGACATAGAATGTACTCAGATTGTTAATATGCTTGAATTTTAAATTTACTAAGTTTAAGAAGAGAGCCACTGTGGTGTTTGAGTGCTAGACCTGACTCTGGACACTGTGGTTTGAGTGTTGAACTTGACTCTGGAGAACAGGGTACAAATCCCTGCTCAGTCATGGAAACCTACTGGTTACTTTGAACAAATCACACCCTCTCAACCTCAGAGGAAGGCAAAGGCAAACCCACTCTGAACAAATCTTTCTAAGAAAACTCAGTGATGGGCTTGCATTATTGTCTCCATAAGTAAGAAATGACTTGAAGACATAAAACAACAACTAGGTTTGAGGCATTTTAGAAATTTACATTTAACATTTACACCTCTGAAATTAATATCCGCAGTTCAACACTGAGCATTTCTCATCTATTTGACTGATGTAACTATGGCAGCTGATGCCTTTCAGACGTGTTGAACAACAACTCTTGTAAATTTGCATACAGGCTGGAGGTGATGGGAGTTGAGTAGTCTGTACAGTAAAACAGTAGTTGTCAATACAATACATACATTACCAATAATTCCATAAATAAACCTGGATCCCATCCCATCACAAAAACAACAACAACAACTCTATGTTTTTCAAGAAGGACATTTACATATTCTTAGGCATTCTGTTACTATATTTAACACTTGTTGTAAGTTTTAAGGTCATAAAAATTGCAGTACTATGCTATTCATGGGGATAAATACAAAAAAAAATGAAAATGAAAATTTCATAAGTAGTTTTACCACAACACTGTAAATGTTTAGTGATACAGT
>NC_056523.1:243293022-243309150 GCF_019175285.1 Sceloporus undulatus
GAGCAGAGCAGGGAGGACAGAGGGTCTTGGGGATGCCTCTTCCGCAGGGTCGCCAGGGGCCTTGAGATCGACTTGATGGCAGCTAACAACAACAACAGTAACAACAACAACAACAACAAAATATTGCCAAAGAGGGGTCTTTAAATCTCCGGACTTTGAAAAGCTCCCTATTGCCGCATTGCCGGCACAAAAGTTATCCTCCCCAGAATACCAGGACTGCAAGAGCATGCAGGCGTCTGAGTAACATCTCCAGTGGTTGTCCCCCCCCGCCCTGTTTGGTTTGTAACATCTTGCCTGATGAAGAAGAAGAAGAAGCCCACGGAGCTTCCAAAGCCTGCAACAAGAATATTGTGCCTTTCGGTTGGCCAATAAAAGTATCAGGGAGGGGAGGGCGAAGGCTTTCATGGCCAGCAGCCAGCGTTTTCGGTGGGTTTTGGGGCAATGTGCTTGTCTTCTGGAAGAGTTTCTTCCTGACGTTTTGCCAGCATCAGAGAAGATGCCAGATGCCCCAGATGCTGGCCAAGCGTCAGGAGGAAACTCTTCCAGAAGACAAGCACATCGCCCCAAAACCCCACAGCAAACGATGGGAGAGGGCTCTTTGGGGAGTGCGGACCCGGCCAAGTGCGCAGCCTGCCCCCGGAGGATTGGTCCAGCCAATGGGCTTCAGGGAAAGAATGATGCACACCCGCCCCCTAACTCCCCTCCCTCCCTTTTCGGGGGAGGGGGCGCAAAAGGGGTCCATAAAAGAGAGGAAGGGTCTCCAGACGGAGATGAGTCCCAGCGGGCTCTGGAGCGGAGTGGGCGCCTTCTTCTCCTCTTCCTCTTCCTTGTCTGGGGGTCCGAGGGGCCTCTGCTCCAGATGGGGGCCCCGGGGGAGCTCCAGGGCCGGGGATCGGATGGCGAGGAAGAGGAGGAGGAGGAGGAAGAGGGGGAGATTTTGGGAGAGCGGAGGGGGCAGGAGGAGGGCGAAGGACACGGAGGGCCGCCTGGACCCCAGGGAGGAGGGCGCCTTGGCTGTCCGGACCCAGCATCAAGAGCATCATCCGGAGCATCCAAATCGGGAGCCCCATCCGGAGCCCCCTCCTGCTCCGGCTCCTCCTCCGGCTGTTCCTGCCTCTCGTGCTGCTCGGGCCCGAAGCCCCCGTTCTCCTACATCGCGCTGATCGCCATGGCCATCGCGGAGAGCCCCGAGCAGCGGCTGCCTCTGAGCGGCATCTGCGCCTTCATCCGGGGCCGCTTCCCCTACTACGGGCGCCGCTTCCCGGCCTGGCAGAACGCCATCCGCCACAACCTCTCCCTCAACGACTGCTTCGTCAAGGGGCCCCCCGGAGCCCCCCGGGCGGGCAAGGGACACGCCTGGAGCCTCCACCCGGACGCCCGGGACATGTTCCGCCACGGAAGCTTCCTCCGCAGGAAGAGGCGCTTCAAGAGGCCCCCCGACGATGGCCAGGAGGAGGGAGAGAGATCCGCCGCCGCCGCCGGCCTCCTCTGCTGCCCCTGGAGCCCCCGAGACCCCGGGAGACCAGGCCTCATCCTCCGGGAGCCCAGCTGCCAAGCCCTGCTGCAAACACCGGGGATGGAGCCTCCCTCTTCGACGGGGGGAAAGCGGCTCAGAGGCCACCCAGGGACCGGCAGCAGAACACCCTCGCCTTCCTCCTCCGCTTCCTTTTCTTCCTTCCCCTCTTCTTCCTCCTCCTCCTCCTCCTTTCCCCCCTTTCCCTCTTCTTCCTTCCTCTCTTCCTTCTCCTCTTCTTCCTTCTTCTCTTCCTTCCCCTCTTCCTCCTTTTCCTCCCCTCCTCCTGCTCCCTTCCCTCCTCCCTCCTCTTTCTCCTCCTCCTGCTGCTTCCTCCCGGAGAGGCTGCTTCCCTCCCCGGCTGCCGCCCTGCTCCTGCTCCCTCCGCCCCTGGAGGCCCTGTGGAAGAGGAGGAGGAGCAGCCCTTGCCCGCCTTGGCTGCCCCGGCTCTTCCTGGACCCCAGGACTAGGCTCTGCTTGGGCTCGGACCCCGACCCAGGAGCACACCCCGCTGCCTCCTCCTCGCTCCTGGAGGAGCCTCCCCCGGAGCAGAGGGGCCCCGGCCCAAGGCTGCCTCCTTCTCCTCCTCCTCCTCCTGCTGCTGCTGCTTCTTCTGCTTCTTCTTTATCCTCCTCCTGCTGCTGCTAAAGAAGCCCCGCTCCTGCTACTCCTGGGTGTCTTCTTCAGCCTGGGAGCCTTGGCCAAAAACAGGGCCTTTGGGGCTCTTGGGCACTGAGCCTCACTTCCATGAACTAGAGGACTGGTTGCCAAACCTTTTATAATAATAAGAAGGAAAGATGGAGTTGCCACTGGACAGCTCTGATATTAAACCGTGGAGATCTGGTTTTAAGAGCAGCGCTGAAACCTTCTCCGGCCTTCTCCTTTACTTCTCTGAATTGAGAGAGAGAGAGAGAGAGAGAGAGAGAGAGAGAGAGATGTTGGTTGACTCGATTTTTACAGCCGTACCACATAAATAATCCACTTTCACAACTGCAGTGCAGATGCAAAAGCCAAGTCAACCAAAATCTCTTCTCTGTCTCTAGATTGAGATGCTTGGCAAAAGTGCAATTTGTAGAGCTGATGTCTCTTGACTCTGCAGAGCGCAAGAGAGCACCCTCAGAGAAAGCAGAACCTCAATTGCACTTCTGCAAAGCATCTCAGTCTTATCACACTTGCGGGCAAACAGGATTTAAAAGAGAGTTAAACCAGAGAAAACCAGGAAATGCCTGAAGTTTATCACACAACATTCCTGGCTTTCTCTAGTTTAACTCTCTTTTAAATCCTGTTTGCCCACGAGTGTGATAAAGCAGAGAGAAGAGATTTTGGTTGACTGGACTTTTGTCAGAGAGCCCTGGTGCCAGAACAAACTACAGGTCCCAGGAACTGCTTTCACAGCCATGGCTCCATCCTATAGGATCCTGGGATTTGTAGGTTTGCTCTGGCACCAGAGCTCTCTGACAGAGAAGGTTAAATGTTTCACAAAGATACCGTTCCCATAATTCCTATAGCATTCAGCTATAAAGCGGTGTCAGCCTGGATTATTTCTGCTGTGTGGATGCAGCCTTGTTTGGGAGAGTGGAAAGACAGGGCCAGGGCTGGAAAGGGGTCTTCCTAGTTTTGTGGTTCTCAGTCTCTCCTCTCTGAGCCTCTCCTCTCTCAAGACCCACCAAGGAAGAAACAAAAAGCTCACCCTCCCACCAGGAGGACATCAAATTTGTTTACAGGCAATTAGTTATTATATTTGTCATAAATAAACCATGTTGCTGTTGTTGTTGTCTTTTCCAACTTAGGACCCTAAAGCGATCCTCTTAGCGTGGGGTTTCCTTGGATGATTTGTCCAGAGGAGCTTTGCCATTGCCATCCTCTGAGGCTGAGAGAGTGTGACTTACCCAAAGCCACCCAGTGGGTTTCATAGCCGAGCTGAGAATCAAACCTTGATCTCCAGAGTCATAGTCCAACACTCAAACCACTACACCACACTCTAACCACACTCCAATGGTCTCTAACATGAAAAGACCATAGCATTGTTGGAGGGAAACACAAACAAGAATAATTGTATTAGTAGCTGGAAATTATAATAATACTGCCAGCCATAACTTTTGTTGTTACAGTAACTGTGTAAAACATAATGCAAATTAAATATTACAGCTGTATATTTGGGGCAAGCAAGCAGTGTGTTGTGTAGAGGTTTGAGTGCTGGATTAGGACTCCAAAAGACCCAGGGTTCAGATCCCTGACCAGCCATGGAAACTCACACTTTGTCACAGGAAGGCAGTGGCAAGCTACCTCTGAGCAATTCTTCCTAAGAAAAACCCTTGATAGGGCCACCATAAGATGGAAACAATTGGGAGTAAATTTTATGTGTCACTTGTGTCGCACTTAGCTATTTGTTTCTCACACCAGTATTATGCTACATATTTGTGGTACATATTTCACTGGCAGAGAAGCACTGCTTTGTGTGCTCTGTCTCCATCTCTCGTCCTCAGTCCTGCAATGTGGTGGAAGTGAGATGTGATGTTTACAATGCCAAGACTTGGTAGTTATTGTTATTGTTATTATTATTATATTTATGGTAAGAAGTAATTCAGTCTTGTGTTTCCAATGTTTTGTAACACCAGTATCCAGCAGCACCTTAATGAAGAGATTTCTTTTTTACATGTGCATCTTTTGGAATAGCTATACTTAATTCTGATAACCTTTAAGGGACTGTCACAAAGCCCTTTGCTAGGGCAGGCAGACTAACACTGAAGGACACCTTCTCAGAGCATCCATTAAAGTTAGCTCAAAACAAGGGCGTTGTGACAGTATCTTAAAGATCCCTTATCCCTTATTTGGCAATAAATCAATTGTGAGTTGTTGGCAATGGAAACACTCTGTATCAAGTAAAGATGTTCAAAAAATGTCAAACCAATATTATTAATATTTACTGTACTGCTACTTCCAATAGCTTTATGTAAACAGAAAGGCCAGTTAAATATTTATGACATGTAACCCCTGTTTTGACCATTTGTAATGGATCATTGAAGTAGAATTGTACTTGGAACCTCTATAAAGCAGTATGATACCCTTCTTTCTGATTTTGAATGGGGGCTGCAGCTGGATTAATTCATTCATGAGGCCTGACTAGTTCAATGAACTAGCTATCTGGTTTTAAAATGTCATGTTAAGTAAAGATTGAGTTGCTAGTGGACAGTTCTGATATTAAACTGTGGAGATCTCATTTTAATCAATGCTGAAAACTTCTCAGGTCTTCTACTTTACTTCTCTGAATTTTTTTCTTCATGTGACATATAATCACATGTCACAGTTCAGCTAAGGAGAAAAGCACCTTGGAGACAGGCAGTGGGAAGATAAGATGCATGCAGGAGGAGAAATTATCCATATCTCTGTTCTAAAATTCCATTTTATAGCTTGCATTTTATACCTTTTAAGTGAAACCTGCTATTAATAGGGACTTCTTAGGCTCAACCTTGGTTTTGCTCTAAGAGAAGATCTGTTCATTGGATAGATGCTCAACTGAGATGGTAACATGCACCTTCTTGGGAAGATAATATTTGTAGCACTGTCTCCATATTGCACCTCCCTGCATGATGATGTAGTAAATTGACAGGACTAGCCAGGCATTTCAGAACCAGCAACTAGAGTTTTTCCCAGAGTAAGACATTCAAATTCAAGAATTTCTGCTAATGCATGTACAAAGCAGCCAGGCCATTCAATACTGGCTTCAACAAAATCCACATTAGCAGTGTTGGGTTGTGATCTGGGGAGGCTTCACATTCTCTTTGATATCTCATCTCCTTTGGTCATTCTGTTCTTCTGAAATATTTTCAGTCTTTTTCCCTCTTTTCAGTGAAAATGTGTATTAGCTGTAACAACCAGAGCCTTAGCTTTGTTTTAAGCCTCACCTTTAAGACCAGCTGATCTATTTTAACATGGGCTTTTGTGGATATCAGTCTGCTTCTTCAGATGCGCCAAGTCCCTGACTTTAAAGTATCTGAAGAAGTACATTGATATCCACAAAAACGTATGCAAAAATAGATCAGCTTGCCTTTAAAGTGCTACTAGATTCTTCTTCCCCCATCCACTTAAGAAAAACACCATTTAAGCTTTGTTTTTGTTTCTTTCTTAATATTTCTCCATGATGTTTGTGGGTGGGTAGGTGGATGTATGCAGTGAATCCTCATAAATTCTGATATATAGAGTTGTGTCAGTGAAGCCATCTATTCTTCCACTAGTTATTTCAATTAAGGTCTCTCTCTGCCTTATCCTGGCCCCCGTCTTACTGGTCCGGCTCAGGAAGCAGTGGACACCCTATCTCCAGAGGAAGCAAAAGACAATGAGAAGGTCAAGGAGGTGATACTTCATACCTTGAACATATCGAAGGACACATATCACAAGCATTGGTGGGAGTTAAAATGGCAGAGCAGGGTCCATCCGAGGACCCTGGGGCAAAAGGTGCGAGCCAATGGATTACACTGGCTAAACCCTGTTGTGGAGACAGCTCCAGAAGTAGCAGAGTTAGTGCTCATAGAGCAGTTTGTTCTGGCAATTCCCGCCACTGCGCACAATTGGGTGAGATGTCACTGCCCAAAGTCACTGGATGAGGCAGTGGAACTGATGGAAGCCTTCTTGAATGCTGAGGAGGCGGAGGTTGGACGGCTCCACCGATAGGGAGAGATGAGCATAACCCATATGAGTAGGGGAGGAGGCTCGGAGGCTTACCCAAGCTAATTCCTAGAAAAGAAAAAATGGAAGAGAAAGGAAAAGAAACCAAGGAGGTGAAAGGGTCGCCGTGAGGGAATAAAGAGGGAGCCAAACTTGCGGTAACCTGCTTTGCTTGTGGAATGGAGGGATACATATGACAGGATTGCCCCTTGATGGGGTGTTTGTGAGCGGACACTTGGGAGGCAGCCCAGGTGAGTACGTGGGAGCAGGAGACTAGAGTAATAAGAATGAAAGCAAGTGGGAGGGAGGTGGAAGGCTAGGTTGAGGGCAAGGGCTAGGGAAGTGTTACATCAAGGTTTGGGTTATCATTATAACTAGGGCTAGGGCAATTTTTTTTATCAATAAAAACCATCCTACAAGACATAATAACATACTAAATAAAATATAAAGGAAATATAACATGTACAAAATTTACTCAGTGTACAGTTATGTTTTGGGTTATGGTTAGATCCAAGGCTAGGGCTTGGGCTCACTTTAGAGGAAAGGCTAGCGGAAAGACTAGAGCAAAGGCTAGAAGAGAATAGGCTACAGGAAAGTCTTGGAGTTGGGTTGGGGTTAGGGAAGCTGTTCAGATGGGATCAGGGTAAGGCTTGGGTTTGTGAAGGGCTAGAGCTAAAGGCAGGGTTAGGGTTAACATTAGGGCTAGGGATGGATTTGAGGCTAGAGTTAGGGTTTAGGGCTAGGATATAGACATTAGGGGTTAGGGTTTGTGGCAGGCTTAGAGCAACGGTTAGCTCAAGGACTCAGGTTTGGGCTAGTGCTAAAACAAGGGCTAGGACTAGTGTTATTTTTTACAGCTAGCTTAGGGAAAGCTTAAGGTAACAGCAAGGTTAGGGCTGTGGCTAGGGCTAGGGTTATGGCTAGGGTTTCTTTAGTGTTTTAAACAGTCTGCACTTGTCATATATGTCGTCTTTAAAAACTTGTTTCATACATCTGCAATAAGTGATCTTTATTGCCCCAGCAAGTTTTAAGACAGGTAAATCTGAAATTGTAAGGGCCTCATTCTTTGTTTAGAGAATGAATGAAGAGCAGTCATGCCCTAGTAATTGCATGTTTGGCACACATAAGAAAGGACCTTATGTATGTCCAAGTATAACTTGGTTAATGAAGTAGATGCATTCTTAGGCATTACCAGAGGCAGAAATAACATGGAAAAATAGGGAAAGGGTCCTGCACCACAAAGCAGAAAAGCAGTATAACATGTTTCAGCAAACTTTTTATCCAGAACTGACAATATGTGAAATCAAACAAGCTGGTCAGCTAAGCCTTGCATAACTAAAGAAAAATATTTGAAAACTCCTGGAGAACAGGAGAAGTCCCAGCAGACTGGAGGAGGGCAAACGTTGTCCTCATCTTCAAAAAGGGGAAAAAAGAGGATCCCAACAATTATCGTCCAGTTAGTCTGACATCAATACCAGGAAAGATTCTGGAGCAGATCATTAAACAGAGAGTCTGTGAACATCTAGAAGGCAATGCCACAATCACAAAAAGTCAACATGGGTTTCAGAGAAACAAGTCATGCCAGACAAACCTAATCTCTTTCTTTGATAAAATTACCAGCTTGGTAGATGAAGGGAATGCTGTGGATATAGTATATCTTGATTTCACTAAGGCCTTTGACAAGGTTTCCCATGACATTCTTGCAAACAAGCTTGTAAAATGTGGGCTAGACAAAGGAACTGTTAAATGGATCTGTAATTGGTTGACCGGCCGAACCCAAAGGGTGTCAACAATGGCTCCTTTTCATCCTGGAGAGAAATGACCAGTGGGGTCCCACAGGGCTCTGTCCTGGGCCCAGTGCTATTCAACATCTTTATCAATGACTTGGAGGACAAAATTGAGGGCATATTTATCAAATTTGGAGATGACACCAAATTAGGAGGAATAGCTAATACCCCAGAGGACAGGATCAAAATTCAAAATGACCCGAATAGACTAGAAAACTGTGGCAAAGCTAACAAAATGAAATTCAACACAGATAAATGTAAGGTACTGCACTTAGGGCAGAAAAATAAAATGCACAGATATAGGATGGGGGACACCTGGCTAAATGAAACTACATATGAAAGGGATCTAGGAGTCCAAGTAGACCACAATGTGAACATGAGTGAACAGTGTGATGCGGCAGCTAAAAAGGCCAATGAAATTTTAGGCTGCATCAATAGAAGTATAGTGTCTAGATCAAGAGAAGTAATAGTGCCACTCTATTCTGCTCTGGTCAGGCCCTGCCTGGAATATTGTGTCCAGTTCTGGGTACCACAATTTAAAAAGGATGTTGAGAAACTGGAGCGTGTCCAAAGGAGGGCGACTGAAATGCTGAAGAGTCTGAAAACCATGTCTTATGAGGAATGGCTTAGGGAGCTGGGTATGTTTAGCCTGGAGAAGAGAAGGTTAAGAGGTGATATGATAGCCCTGTTTAAACATTTGAAGGGATGTAATATTGAGGAGGGAGCAAGCTTGTTTTCTGCTGCTCCAGCGAACAGGACCCAGAACAATGGATGCAAGCTCCAGAAAAAGAGATTCCATGTCAACATTAAGAGGCATGTCCTGACAGTAAGGGCTGTTCGACAGTGGAACACACTCCCTCAGAGAGTGGTGGAATCTCCTTCCTTGGAGGTCTTTAAACAGAGGCTGGATGGCCATCTGTCGGGGATGCTTTGATTGAGAGTTGTTGCATGGCAGGGGTTGGACTGGATGGCCCTAGTGGTCTCTTCCAACTCTCCCATTCTATGATTCTATGATTAACCAAGGTATACCTCTATTAATGAGTGCTAATAGAACTTTATTTAAAGATGGTTCTTGATTCAGGTAGGATCCACATTGTGTTGTACGCAGAACTGTACAGTCAAATGTGCAGGGCCCCTTCCCCCATGTATCAAATAATAGGAGGCATGGAAGAGGGGTATGGCCAGTAACAACCCCATAAGGGTGTTTGTGTGAATACTCCATCTGTTTTACTTGAACTTCACTGTTTTGGAGTCAGAACCAGGACTAGTTTGCTAAACGTCATGCTTTTTCTCAAAAAGAGCTTGAGCCTTAGCTTTTCAAGCCAATAAACCAGAATAGAATTGTATAAAGGCACTCTCACTCCAGATGGCGCTGGTCCACCACTTTCACAAAAGTAAAGAAACTTTTTAAAAATATATAACTATTGGCCCTCTGAATAAATCTTGCTAAGAAAACTCCCTGATAGGCTTGCTGTAAAGTCACCATAAGTCAGAAACGACTTGAAGACACACAACAATATCAGATCACAATCATTACTTTGATCTGCAGTTAAGGGGTCTGCAGAAAGGTCGCAAAACAAGTCTTGCCTATGCAGTTGAATATTCCCCCTAATGACAGAGACTGAGGGTCCATCCACAGTCCATCTACAGTTTCACAACACTTTAAGTGCTGTAGTTCCATCCTATAGGACCTGTAGTTTTCCAAGGTCTTTAGCCTTCTCTGCCAAAGAGTGCAGTTGCCTCACAGAACTACAAATCCCAGGATTCTGTAGGGTGGAGCCATGTGGTTAACTGCACTATTCCTACAGTACAGAAACACCCCGAGTCCACACACCTTTATGTACACAAACACAGACTCATCTGAATGCAGATGCAAGACTACGATTAACCCCCATGTTCCAAGGGAGAGCACTTTAATTGTCAGAACCATATTCTGTCGCAGAGACCATAAAAAACTAGATTTATAGTACAGACATATTATAACATTGTCATATGAACAGTCTGTCATAAACAATTTCCTCACGTTTCATCTACTTGCTATGTACAGGATGTTGGGTTTTATAGTTCTTGTTGTTTAACAAATGTACAGCTAGGACCACAAAAAAGTCAAAATATATTGCTTTTTGCCCTTGGGGTAAGTTGTGCAGCTAATGCACCCTAATATCCCTATGGTGTTTTTCAGCAAGCTATGATCCGTTGAAGCAAAAATTACATAGTCGGGTTGTAACTGGGTTGACACCATTTGTATGGGAGATTGGGGTTCCCTTTGGGTTGAGTATATACAAGAAATGTACATTATACTATAACTCTAAATATGTTGGCATTCACATTAAGAGTCAGAAAATACCCTTAAACTCACTTAATGCAAGTTTTTTTAATTCATGCGTTAGATTTGGACAGTTATATATGTGTTTTCATTTGTAGAAGAAACTAGTTTAATTAAATGGTTTTCCCCACAACCAAAGGCATTTTCAAATCTCTCTCTCTCTCTCTCTTGTTTGTTTGTTTAAGAACAACTCTAAGTGGTCTCATGGGTATGGAAAAGTTCAGTTTTTTCTAATACATCTTGCCTTCTATAGCCTTGATTCCTCTCTCTACTGGAAACGGACAGATTTTCCCACAAAAACATCTCATCTAAACCAGGGATGCAGAATATATGGCTTCCGTATGTTATCAGACTACAATTCCTATCATCCCTAGTCAGAACCAGGGATGATGGGAGTTGCAGTATAGTTGCAGTCTAGCCACATTTGGAGGGAAACACACTCCCTATCAAAAAGAGAGTACACTAAACGGGGTGTGTGTGTGTGTGTGTGTGTGTGTGTATGGGGGGGGGGAGATTAGTAGCACCACAAGTCATAAAGAAAGTACTCAGCTACTTCTGCCAATTGGCTTTTATTAGGAAAAACCATTATTCTGCAGGTAAACAAATGGTGGGAAAACCTTTTATAATAGGCAAGAGTCAGAATGGCTAGAAGATAGGTATGAGGAGACTGCAGGAGTTTGAAAACACACAAGCCTTGTTTCCCATGGAAGGTGACAGTGAGATTGTACAGACTCAAGAGAATTCCCTGGCCTTCTACAAGGAGTAGCATACCATACTGCAAACATGTTGTGATTCACTCAGTTGAAATAACATTTCAGTAAACACTCTTCTTCCTGCAGTAAATGTAAACTGACAAAACTATGATGGTTTTGTGAACTTTGCTTGAAGTAAATACCCTTCTTTGCTAGAGCAATAATCCCTCTGAAGAAACCAACGACTAACCGAAGTCAGAGAGTGCTTGCTTTGGTATGCATTAATTAATGTTACCCAAATCTTTTGCAAGGAGAGATGTGCCATTTAAAACATTGTACTTGCTTCTTTGTCAGCTCCTGTTACATATGTTACAAGTGTTTCAGTAGTAACCAAATTTCTGGGTTATGCTTTTAATACCCTGAAAGCTAAGATGTTCATCTTTTTATTTAACAAAGAAACAAACTTTGGCTTTCATCCATTATGGGGTATTATTTCTTGATTGATTGATTGAAATGCCACTGCTCCAAGTGCAGCTATGCTGCCTTCTTGGATAAAATACATATAAGAACAGACTAGCTGTTTTTGGCTGTGTTTTTTTTCATCCTCATTTATGAACTCATACAAATGGGTCTTCAACAGAGCCTCTCAGAGAATCATCTAGAGCATAGGCCCCTCAATTCTGCTGTCTGCCACAAACAATCCCAGCAGGATTTAATCAGTGGAAGAGGATGAGTTATGTGAGTTCACACTTATAGGTATGCAGCCTGTTACTCTTCTCTGTGGTCTCTACGACTTGCACAAATCAGTAGTGTTATCTCCCTGACTGGTGGTTAAAATCACCACATGGCAATAGGAAGGATCTCTACTTGTTCTCAAGTCCAAATGATACTGTTTCACAAATACTGAGGGTTGATCCCACATAACAGCCTGGCACAACTCTGGTAATAGGATACCATGCATCGTGGCTGTAGAAGTTGCTGTAAATGTGCCTCAAGAAACTGCGGGGCCTATAAACATTACAACGCACATGCTAATGCAATAATATAGAGAATCCATCTAGAGAACTTCTGAACAGAAATAGATTGTCTCTTCTTTAGGCCTTGATAACATACAAACAAATGCTGCAAAGCACAGAACCCTTGAGGTGCTCTGCTCATAGAAAGCAGAGAATGAAAGGATTTTTCTACAATTGTGCCAGGATTAGGGGGAAAGATTGGTACCACCATGACCTGTCCCATATAGGAACTCTGAGACTATAATAAACACACACCTCAGTTAATGAAGTAGATGTGTTACTGCCAAGCAGCAGTGGTCTGTTGCCTGGTGCAATGAGCCAAAGAATCATACAGGAGTAGAGAACACCACCAGCTTAACCCAATTGCACCGTTGAGGCCAGTCAGCTGAATATTTTCACAATGCTGACAAAACAAAATAAAGAGGCATTCAAGTCCTTTTATACAATTTTTGATGCAAGCAAGCATTTGCAAAACACTTTACTGGTCAGCTATCAATCTTCAAGCCCCATCTTGTCTTTTCTCCTTTCTCTGAACCAAGTGCAACTATATCTACCACTGTGCATGTGATGCCCAATGCTAAGCTTCATTAACTTATTTAGGGGTAAGGCTTTCACTTTTGCAATGTCAATAGGTCAACAAAGTTTACTTGAAACTGCAATCTCGTTGGTTCATACTAGTTTTTGTTGGTTTTAACTGCTTCAGGCTTTCTCTAGCCTACAGCAATTGGAGGATCTAGTCCCTTATCTGCACCTGGCTTGCATCATTTCAAGAGGAGCATCAGATGTGTTCCTGGGCTTTACTTCTTCAAGAGAAACTTTGGTATCAGAGGTAGAAATAGCATAGAAAAGATTATTCAGTGGTCCCCAGAAAGGCTTGCCTGAACTCTGCTTTGGTGCTATTTGGCCTAAGGCAAAATCTTTATTTTCCCAAGAACAGTAATTGTGTTCTTTCCAGTGTTTGGTTTTTTATGTTATTTGTTATCTGCTGCTCCAGATTTCATTATTGTTGGATTGTTGCATTTATTTTAATACTTTGGCTAAACTACATGCTTTTATTTTCATTGTAAGCTGCCCTGGGAAAGTATTTGAAGTCCAAGATATAAATTCCTCAGACAACAAAACAAATAAAAACAAGTGGATGCAGAATCAATTGAGACAACCGTGCAATTATGTGTATACTTATTTTAAAACCCTTACTTAAAATAAGTGTTCTTCCAGCAAACATGTGTAAGACTTGGTTGCAGGTCAATTAAGAGCAACTAAACTAGATTGAAAAGTGAATTATAATTAGAGTATGTTCCCGGCGCAACAAACCTCTGAGACGGTTGTGTAACCGTTCCAGTTTCATAACAAGTCATGAAGGAAATGAAGCTTGGTTACTTTTACACCTGTAAAGAATACAGTCTGCTCTATATGGGCCAAGGCTAGTGCAGGTCTTCATCAGTCCTGAGCCATCACAGTGTCCGATCATACCCCTCCCCCCTCAGGATGGATCCCTTCTAGCAACCCACAATTGATGATGACGAGCCCCAGACCACCCCACTATTACCATGAGTAGCATGCACCTGCTGAGTACGCTGACTGCTCATCAGCTTAGCCTGCATGGCATTCATTAGGAATCCATCTATTTTCAACATAGATATTAAAAGTGAACCCCCTCTCCCCAACACCATGCCTAGGCTTTGGCAAAATAAATGCCTGGGTTCATGTTGCTGTCATGTGTGGCTTCAGGCCAGTTTCTGATTTATGGCAACATGAGGTGAACCATGTTTGTGTTTGTGTGTGCCTCCAAGTCATTTCTGATTAACGGCAACCATGAGGCAAAACCTAGGTTTGTTGTTGTTGTGTGTGTGCCTTCAGGTCATTTCTGACTATGAGGACCATGAGGCAAACCTAGTTGTTGGTGTGTTTGTTGTGTTGTGCCTTCAGGTCATTCTGACTTATGGGGACCATGAGGCAAACCTATGTGGTTGTTGTTGTTGTTGTGTTGTGTGTGCCTTCAGGTCATTTCTGACTTATGGGGACCATGAAGCAAACCTATGTGTTGTTATGTGTGCCTTCAGGTCAGCTTCAGACTACAGTGACCAGTGAGGCAAACCGATATTTGTTGTTGTTGTGTGTGCCTCCAGGTCAGTTTCAGAGTTACGGCAACACGCGGCAAACCTATTTTTGTGTGTCCTTGTTGTGTGTGTGTGTTTTTAGGCCAGTTTCTGACTTATGGCAACCATGAGGCAAACCTACGTTGTTGATGTATGTGCCTTCGGGTGAGTTTCTGACCACGAGGAGATTTTCTTGGCAATATTTGAGGGATGTGTGTGTGTTCTCCTTCCTCATCGGCTGAGACAGTGTGACTCACACAAAGCAACACAGTGAGGCTTCCAGTGAGGGCTTATTTATTTCATTACGCTATTTATACCCAGCTGCGCTTCAGCCCTAAAGGCTCTTGGAGTGGCTTACGATTATTATTATTATTATTACTTTTAATGAGACGGTTCCCTGGCCTCAGGATTACAATCTAAAAAGACAGGACACAAAAGGAGAGAAGGGAATGGCGGCTTGTATGTGCAGCCCTCAGAAACCACGACGCCCTTCCTGCCTCCATTTTATCTCCCCCAAAAGACAACTCCAGCCAAATAATAATAATAATAATAATAATAATAATAATAATAATAATAATAATATAAAATAAATAAATAATAATAATGTAATAATAATAATAATGTAATAAAATTCAAAGCAGAAAGCTGGAAGGGAGGAAGGGCGGGTGCCTGACAGTAACTGATGCCTGAGAACAAATGTGTGAGGAGAGGAGGAGGAAGGGAAGCGGCCCTCCTCTGGTTACATGATCCCCAGCCTCCCTTCATAGAGAGAGAGTTATTATTGGCGACGCTGGAGGAGGAGGGCTTGGCGTTGCAAAGGGCAGCGGTGGGTTTGTCGGAGGAGGAGGAGGAGGAGAGAGCAGCGAGGGACAGAAGCCGCCTTCCTTCCCTGAGGAGAAATGTCTGTGGAGACTAGGAGGAAGAAGGAGCCGTTATTATAACTTTGGGCGGGAAAAGAAGGGCGGCTCCTGGAGGGAGGAAGAGAGGGAGGGAAGGAGAGGCGCCTCTGCCGCCATCACTGCCATGGAGGGGAGCCCGATCCCGGTGCTGACGGTGCAGACGACTCCCTTCGAGGACCAGCGCCCGACGGGCGGCGGGGGCCTGAGGCGTCCCACGGCGGCCTTCGAGGGGCAGCGCCACTACCTGCCCAACTTCGTCCAGAGCCTGCTCTCCTCCGTCGACCTCCGGGACAGGCAGGGATGCACCATGGTGGTCGGCAGCGACGGGAGGTACTTCAGCAAGAGCGCCGTCGAGGTCGTCGTCCAGATGGCCGCCGCAAACGGGGTAAGATTAGAACTAGAGACCCAGGCGCCTCCGCCTCCTCCTCGGGATTGGTCATTCCTAATCTTCACTTTGGTTTTAAGTTTTGATTTTAATCCAACAAAACCCCACAACACACAATAGGTTCACCAATGATAATAATAATAATAATAAGAAGAATAGTAATAATAATAATATTTTAATGTTTAATTTTATTAAACTAAATCCCACAACACGCAATGCATCCATCATCATCATCATCATCATCATCATCAATAATAATAATAATAACAATATTTCTACAATATATGTTATTACAATATGGTTGTTTGTCTTTGCCTCAGTTTTTCATGGAACGTATTAACATTTTATTCCTATCTATATAAATTATGTTCTATCTATACCGTTGTTGTTGTTGTTGTTGTTGTTGTTGTTGTTGGCTGCCCTTGAGTCTGTTCCGCTCATGGCCTCCCTGTGGATGAGGAGTTGGGTAAAAAATGGGAGTCAGACTGCCTGCAGGACTGACTAGATTTTGCCCATCCCTCCCATTTTCTATCCAACTTTTCCAGTTTGTTTCTAACCAAAGCTTTGCTATTGCAAGGCCATTGCTTTCCCCCCTAGACTTGTGTGTCCTGCCATTTTCAGTTCAGGGTTAGTGTTACACCTTTGTGTCTTCCTCATCCCTGTGGGTGAGACATCTCCAAGAATCCCTATCTATCCTCCACTGCATTCTTGCCCAGATGCTGCAAGCCCTTGCCCCCATTCCCCCC
>NC_056523.1:243309175-243313319 GCF_019175285.1 Sceloporus undulatus
ATTGAAGTCCCTGTTTGTGGTTTCTTCTCTTCATCTACACTCTACATTTCCTAGCATAGTCTTTTTCTAGTGATCTGTTCCTTCTCATTATGTGGCCAAAGTACGACAGTCTCAACTTCATCATCTGTGCTTCCAAAGAGAACCCTGGTCTGATCTGTTCAAGATCCCATTTTTTTGCTTTTGTGGGTTTTTTGGCTACGTGGCCATATTCTAGAAGAGTTTCTTCCTGAGTCCAGTCGAACATGGCCACATAGCCCAAAAAACCCACAAAAAACTAGGGATGCCAGCCATGAAAGCTCAATTTCACATTAACCCACTTGGTTGTCTTCTGGATTCCATAGTATCCTATGTACTCTTCTTCAGCACCAATTTCAAATGAGTTGTCGTCTTCTTTCTGTCTGCTTCCTTCACTTCCTCAGCTCGGCATCCTTCATGGTCATGGGAATACAATGGCCTGACGATTCTGACTTTAATGCTCAGTTTATGCTTGGCTCGTCAGTGACTTTTCCAGTATTTCATAGCTGCCCTTCCCCTTCCTAGTCTTCTTCTTATTTCTTGGCTGCAGTCTCCTTCTGTTCTGGTTTTGATCCTATATATGGGATTCTTTAACTATTTCAATTTCCTTCCTGTGTCTAGATGAATTTGTTCCTTTCTTCTGTGGACATATACCATTATAATATATTGTTTTCATAATAATAGCAGCAGTCATCCCCGCTCCATACAACCTACTTCCTGACTTCCCTTCCCTTTTCTTTCTCTCTCTCTCTTCTTTCTCTTCTACTTTCCTCACGAATCTGCCCCAAGTTTCGTTAAATGCGCTCTTCCTACCTTTTAATTGTAATGTTCTTTTTAATAGGGTGAAGCTGCTCCGATTCATTCCCTGCCATACCTCTACAGAATCCCCTACTCCTGACACCTCTTTCTACTGGTGGTTCATCAAAATACATCTTTAAGAGTGGTTGTCAGAAAGGCCGTGTACATTTTTGGAACAAGAGCTCTTCAAGAATTAGTACCTTTAGCCACCAACTATATCCACCTAACTACAGCTCTTTGAAAATCATTTCAGAACTACATATCACAGAAATGATGTTGTCTTTCTCTTCGTGAAAAGAGCTGGCTAACTTTTATGGTGTCAATAAGGAAGTGTTTCACCACAAACATCTACCTCTTCTTTTGTTGCTGTGCATGCGCAAGAATTGTGCAGGTATCCTGTGCATATAATTTTTCATATGGGTTCATGCAGGCATCCTGTGCATATAATTGTTAATATGGGTTCTTTTCTCATCAACAAGCCATACAGTTGCTCTAGATGTATATGGGCAAACTATCAGAAACCTTTGCAGTGTACAAGACTTGATTTGGCTCCTTGTGTCACAGGCCTTTACCTCCATTCTCAGTTTATCAGCCAACAAGCACCACTATGCAAGCAACACAGAAACAGGTCATAATTTAAATTTCCTCACCTAAAATTAACTGAAAACATTTCAATATTTCAATTCCACACTATCAAGAAACCCCTAAAATACTAAAAAAGAAGGGGAAAGAGAAACTCAGCCAAAATTTATAGGAAGAACTTCCATGTTTAAAACTGCCTCATGGGTCACAACATGATTTTGAGATCACTGAATAGTTGGCAGCAATAAATGGTTTTGTAAAACATCACTATCTATCCTGGCATTCTACTCTGCTTTTCAGAATGGTTTATATATACTTATCTGTAATATAATGTCGCATTAAGCTTGTTCATATTCTTCTTATAAATACTGCAAAATTTAGAAGCTTGCACAGACATTAACTGACTGACCAGTGTGTTGCTTACAGCTTTAAAAAATTCTCAACAGTTGCCTCTCCCTTTGTCACATTAAACCTTGAGTGAGCAAATATTAGGCTTGATTAAACAAATATTAATTTCTATAGGAGAGTACTCAAGCACATTTGCAGAACAGTGGGCATATTGGGCCAGATACCCTACAACTGTGTAATACTGGCAATGGTGAAAGGTAGCTCTCTTCAGAAGAAATAATACAGGAAAGTGGTCAGAAATTACTCCCTGATCAAGTCATTAAATTAACACTAAACCAACAGTGCTCCCTATTAGACATGAGCCAGTAACTATTTTACAATGATTTGCTGCAGTACTCAGGATAAATATTGGAACAAAAAAAGAACCCTGTCAGTGCTAGTGCTCTGTATAGAATGGCATAACTTAAATTATTTTTGAAATATATATATATATAAATTTTGAAACCTTTTTATACGTTTTTTCCTCATTTTGTTTTCCAGAAGAGGGATCTCCATTTTCTGTTACTGTCTGCATCTGGGGAAAAAATGTTAACACATAATAAACATCATTTACTATTTGTACTGCAATGTTTTAAATAAGCTTCAAGAAGCTAATGGCCAAATAAGGGAGAGAACAGTAAAACATCACAACTGAGCAATATAAAAACAGAAAACAGAATAAAATGGATATAGCAGGTCACTGGTCAGTAAAAACAGAACAGAGTAACAAGGCAGGAGAAATACTAAAGAGGGGTATCAAATACCATTTCAAGATTAAGAGGAGAAGATCCCAGTGCCTAGATAATAGCAATAGCAATAGCAATAACATTTCTATACCACTTATCAGTGCACTTAAGCACTCCCTAAGCAGTTTACAACTGTAAGCTAATTGCCCTCACCAAGCTGGGTACTTGTTTTAGTGACCTCAGAAGGTTGGGACTGAACTCACAACCTTGTGGTTTATGAGTGAGTGGCAGCAGTACAGGCATTTAACCATTGTGCCACCAGATAATAATAAGGTAGGTGGTAAAATAAGGACATCTTATGAAAACCTCATTTAGTGAGCAGTTTTCTATGAAGGAAATACACTGATGCCAGCCCATCTATGTTTTTAAAGGCTAAAACCAACACCTTGAATGAGCTTGGAAACAAACAAACTGACAGCCAACGCAACTCTTTCAATAGAGTATGTCCATGGAACCCAGTCTAAACTGGCCTTCTCAAAGGCAGCCTCATGAACAATGCATTATTATCTTAAACATTACTAAGGAGGCAAAAATAACTCCTCTCTAAAAGAGGTGTAACTGGTGCATTAGCCAAAGCTAATTAAAGAAAATATAAGTAACTGCTGTCATCTGGGCATTCAGCTACAATGCTGGATCAGACAATAAAGTCAAATTGTAGGCTTAGTCTATGGGGAATTTGATCCTATCTAGAACAGGCTGTTCAGTTTTTTGGACATTCACCAATAGTATCTATCTACATGGCCATGTCTGCACAAGTCAAATAAAATGTCCTTTGGCTGCCCTCTTGGCAGAACCCAACCCTCGAGTCTGTGGAAACAGTACAGACAACGTCCAGCCCATTCAGCAACAAACCTGGGGTATACCCTTCTTAAAATGAGAGTTTAAAAAGTCACTAGTTGCTCCATATCTTCTGGAAAGATCTGGAGCCCTCTATTTCGATGCAAGGAAGTTGTTTAAAACATGTCCCACTGTGACGCCTAGTGTAGCTGCCATGTGTCGCTCACTCTGAAGTCAGACTGTGGCACACAGCCATATAATGAACGCTGGGTGCCTTTTTCTGACCTCACAGCCAAGTAATCCATGGTGGCAGTGGCAGTGCTGGGCAGCACACGCATACAAACAGACACCCGGCATTAGAATAGAGGGCCCCAGGTAACATGGGAAGGTCTGAATAGCTCCAGGGTCAGGATACTCTGGACTGCCCCCGGAATATCCTGGCCCATGCACACACTATCTTAGTCTTTGCTAGCCCTCATTATATAGTAAAATAACACAGTGTACCTAAAACTGAACATGGCTGATTGGCAGTGAGAAACAGGTGAGAATGGTACGTTAGTACTTACCTGAGAGACGTCCCTTTCCAGCAGAGAAGGTCCGGGCATCCTGATGTTGGGTAGCTCCGCCTGCAAAGGCTCCTGGAGGCAGGACAAATTTTTAAACAGAGGCCCGGGGCCCGGCCCCGCCTCCATGGGCGGAGCGACCCCCAGAGACCTCAGTCAGTGACCAGCCCAGCAACTGGTTAATCTTGAAAGGCATTGGCATCCAGACTTGGCATCTAGAAGGCAGAGCCCTGAAACTCAGAGTAGAGAGAAAGAGAAAGGAAACAAAACTGTGTG
>NC_056523.1:243313419-243314959 GCF_019175285.1 Sceloporus undulatus
GTAAAGTAAAACAATTATCCATAGTAGATCTGCCTGGTCTAAATCCCGCTTATTCTTCCACTAACAAGTTTTTATCAGCAATCCACTCCTCAATTTTGCCTAATACAGTGCTCCCTCGGGTTACGAAATTAATTCGTTCCGCGGCTAATTTCGTAACCCGAAAAACCTTCGTAACCCGAATTGCCATAGGCGCTAATGGAAAAAAGCCGCGGCTCTGCCGCGGCTCCATTTAAAACAGCGCCAGGGTTTTTTCGTAACCCGAAAAAACCTTCGTAACCCGAAACAATAAATCCCTATGGGATTTATTCGTATCCCGAAAAATTCGTAACCTGGGTAATTCGTATCCCGAGGTACCACTGTAGTCTAATACTTTTTTCCATTCTTCAGTCTCCCAAGAAACGTTTTTCATCATACAAGAAAGTTTATCCATCTGCATCATTTCATATAGATAGCTGATCCACTCTTCTACCCTGGGAATTTCCTTAGTTCTCCATTTTTGTGCATATAGGATCCTAGCAACAGAAATCATGTACAGTATGTCAAAATTTTACCGTATTTTTCACTCATCTTATCCTCAAACATTCCCAGCAGAATGCCTTCCAGAGTTTTTCTCAGGTTAATTCCTGAAATTGTGTTACCTCATCTATTATCTCTTTCCAAAACTCTTTTGCTTTTTTGCAAGACCACCAGCAGTGGAAATAAGATCCTGCGGAGGTGCCACACTTCCAACAGAGATTGTTTGTTTTATTATATATTTTTGCTAATTTTACCGGCGTTAAATGCCATCTAAAGTACATTCTGTATCAATTTTCCTTTAAATTTTGAGCTGCAGTATATCTAATGTTTTGTTTCCAAGCTTTCTCCCAAACATCTAAATAGGATGGCCGATATCCTTTGCCCAACTGATCATTGTTTCTTTAATGACTTCTTGTTCATTATACCATGTTAATAATAGATTAAATACTTTTCCCACAAGCCCTCTTTTATTTTCTCTCACACATAATATATTACTTAATTTGGATTTCTTATCTAATGTTCCCCACTCTTTTAAATCATCTTTAGTTCTGTCTTGGATTTGCCAATACTCAAACCAATTTAGGTTTATACCTACAGATTTCAATTCTGCATGTGTTTTGAGCTCAAATTTATTTCTTTTATCCTTAATAAGTCTTTATATGTAGTCCATTCTCCTTCCCTATACATCTCTGTTCTATATAGAGCTTCTAGTGCAAGGCCCATTTCAGTAGACCATTCACAATTTTTTATAAATAATAATAAATAAAATTTTTATTTTTATACCGCCCTTCCAAAGATCAGGGTGGTTAACAACATGATAAAACAATACAATTCACAATAAAAACATCAAAATTAAATACACATACAATAAAACAGGCTAAAAGCCCCGTTAGCCAGTCCTCTTGCGAAATAAAGAGGAAGGGAGGCCTACTAGGACTTTAGTTGGGGAATGCAGCCTTAAATAGGAAGGTTTTTAAATCCTTTCTAAATTGGGCCAGGGAGGTGGCCGAGCGGAGCTCTGTGG
>NC_056523.1:243314984-243394487 GCF_019175285.1 Sceloporus undulatus
CCATTTGCAAGTCCATTCCCTGCCAGGGCCTTACCTGCCTATCAATATTCACAAGGGCTATATGTTGAAATGAAACCCCAGAGAGCTCCAAATGTCAAACGGTTTCTTTCTCATCTCCACATACGCTACTTGCTCAGCTTGCTTGTTAATCAAGCAAAAGGATGGATAAGGATGTGGGAAGCCACAGACAGTAAATAAAAATACAACCCTGATATGAAGAAAGGCCACCAGCATCCATCTGGCACACAACGAACACCAACGGCCATAAGACATTTTCATTTCTGTTTTGTAGCTTCATTTGGGTGGTTGGATTTGATTTATAACCAAAATGCACGGCCATAGCCAGGCTCATACATCATCTGTGCACCATATGTGCCCATTAGCGAAGGCTAAATTTATGGCTAATTTTTTTCCAGTCAGGAAAAATAAAAGGAAG
Source organism: Sceloporus undulatus (assembly GCF_019175285.1). Lineage (NCBI taxonomy): Eukaryota > Metazoa > Chordata > Lepidosauria > Squamata > Phrynosomatidae > Sceloporus > Sceloporus undulatus. Next base: position 243,315,421 of record NC_056523.1, read on the forward strand.
TTCTAAGATGTAGTGTATCGATATATAACAATTCACCACATCTTGCTAAGCTATTAATAAGCTTCCCAGTCCGTAATTGCTTTTCATCAGCCACCTACTCTAAAGAGCTGCTGGCAAGAGCTGAAATAAAAATACTAATTGAAAATCCTGGATCACTCATGTGCAACTAAGCAACTGCATCACTTGTGCATTTCACACCAAAACAGCTAGCCTTATGTCACTGTCCTTAAGCAACCATTACATTCACATAACATAATCAAGTCTCTAACCTCTAGCCTCTACTCCAAGTATCCACCCCAATATATAGTTTAGAACATAGATGTACAAAAAGTTGTAAAGTTTACATTTCAGGGTGACAATCTGTGGGTCAGAAACAATTTTCAGAAACTGAAGCATAACAGTTGAAAGAATCTGTAGCAAAAGTAGGACTCCTGAATTGAGGGACATGGTGGCATCTCATAGCAACATGATAGAAGATAGAAAGTAATCCTTAGGGATGGAAAAAATAGTGGAACAGCAAAGTAACTGTGATAAAAACAGAACTATAGGACCAATCAGAGCATTGCCCACAGATTTCATAGAATTGATTCCCAGAGCAATACATTCCAATCTCCTAATTGTAAGCAAATCAGGTAATATATAGCACTGATAGGCCATGAGGAACAGAGACAGATCATGCAGCTTCTAAGCATAACAGAAGCTGCAAAACTGCCGCCAGGCTCAAGCATCACACCCCTTTAGCCTGCCCACAGACCAACATACTTCGTCACCCGCTTTGTTGGTGAATCTGGGGTTTGGACTCTCACATTAAGCTGAGTGCCTTGTTCTATACCTTTATGGATACTCTGGCATGTTGAGAGTGGTAGACCCAAAACTGGGTCCCATTGATTGACATGATCGGTCCCCTATGTTCAGCTTTCCGGACCTTTTTAGCAGTCCTCCATGCATCATATTGGCAATGATAACGTAGGCAAGATGGAGCCCCATCCAGACTCTACAATCACCACACCCAGAATTTCCCCCTTCTGCTTCTCAATGAAACCTGAATTGGGGAAACAAAGTTGAGAACAGAAGTCATTTCATTGAAAGGAATATATAAAATTATTATGTGTACAATAATGGAGTGATAAAACAGGAACACAACAGCATTTTACTACGGATTTAAATGACTCCACTTAATTGAGCTTTTGTAACATTATTCTTCTAAGTGTAGGTTAGCATTTTATTCGGCAACACCGCTTCAAACATATGGACTTGTGTTTTTTTTAAAAACCCACAGCTTTCTTGAAAACCCTGTTATATCTACAGAAGTGAAGCTGCTGATTGCATTAACAGTTTGTTCTTCAGTCCAACTGCACTCGTTGCAGCATGCAAATATTTGAAAGCTGTTCTTAAACAGAGTACATAGCCTATGTAATCAGTCCAGTGCCCATAATTTAGTCTTATCTGTTCCATCTTTTCAAAAAATTGAGGGGAGGAAAAATATTGCTTTTGTATCCCTAGAGCTTGAGGATTCTGGATGGCACCCTTCATGAGGAACTCTATTGACTATTGTCTATATAATGTTACTCGCACTAGGCTGGCTTGTAGAGTGTTATTAGTCCAATGGTATTGTGTCTAAAATTGGAACATACATCTTTGCAGTTTTCCGACTGGAGAAGTGGATCAAGTCTCATTGTACAGTCCTGGGTGTTGAGCAAGTCACTGTATTCCTTCTGGCTCAGTCTTCTGGATTTTTCCATTGGCTCTCAAGATTCCTGGTCGGCCACTACAATGCCTGGCCTCATGGACTGTGCAATTAGTTGTGCCTGTAGCAGTTGTCAAACAGGGAAAGAAGAGGAACAAAATACAGATGCACCCAGTTAGTTCAGAATATTAAGTGGAAGCAGGAAGGGTTGTAACACAGTCCTTTTGAAACAGATATCAATGGAGGGCGGAGGTACTACCACACAATGGTGCATCATGGGTTATAGTACATTGAGCAGACTCTTTATATTAGTGTGCTAAGTCCCACAACTCAGTAAAAGTCCCTAGATCTCAGAAATGTTGTGAATCCTAAATAGAACAAGGCTCTAGTCCAAGGCTGGACAACTATGGAAGCTAGGAGGCTGTATCAGTACCCCAGGAGACCTTGGAGTCTGCACCCACACCACACCACAAACAACAAAAATATTCATTTATGGCCTCCAAATATCCTCAGTGGTGTTGAGGCAGGCATTTTCAACCTGGTTTTTAGGCTCCCTTGGATCATTTTTAGGCCCAGGAGAGCCCTTTGAAAGTAGATTCTAGTGAGAGGGATCATGGAGTTTTTTAGGGAGGTCCTACCACGCATAGGTAAGCAGATCTAAGTTATTGTTTAGGATCCCTTTAATTCACGCAGAATCAACAGATCACCTTAACCCACTCTGGTCTTTCACCTGGGATGATCTAGCCTCACCCAACAATACTTGACATTAAATAGAAGAAAAACAGCATCCAGGAAGCATTTTATCATTCTTAATCCAATTGCTTCCTTCTGGGTCTACTCATAACTTATCCAGTTATCTTGCTTCTCCTGTCTCAGTTAGTTTTGAAATATGATCCGTGTTGAAATAGAGCTACTACAACCTGTAGAAGGTTAGATAATCAACCAATCTATCTAAGCAAAAGGATCACCTTCTCTCATATTGGGCTCAGTGCAAGATTAACCCACTTTTATCCTTCATTGCTTAGTAGCTGCATCAAATATCCCTGGTGACTGATTCTGGGACAATTCTATGCTCATTTTTAATGCAGAGAAACAAAAAGATCCTTACATCCTCAATTCAAAGACATGGCAGATCATTTTGTACTGCCTCTTCCCATCCTGAGAGGGATGAGATGCCTCTACGTTATCTTGAGAATAGATCTTGGCATTCGCCTGCGAGCCATCAATAACAACATATTCCCAATGTCTGCAATGTAGGAAATGGTCCTCAGAGGATGGTCCATCATAGTTTCCTAGGAAGAACAAATCCTCATATTAGTGTTCTGTCACTGCCACACAAGAATTAATAACGTTGGCATTCAGAACACCACAAAGACTTACGTTTTCCAAATTAAAGGGAATTTTCATCACCTCCTACAAAAGCAAAGAAGAGTAGAAGTTCCCACCGCCGCCACTGTGTGAATTCTGGCAGTATGAGATCATGATTTGTGTTTGCGACTGTTGCAGAATGTTAGAGTTTTCAGCTTGTCAACTCTTATGTCTGAATTATACTTCTATCCATATTAACTTTGATATTATTTTTGATATAGAAAAGAACAATGCTTATTAAAAAATAAAGAATGAAAATCATTTAAAAATACAGCATTTTATTCTTTCTTAAAAACTTGGCATTTGTTAGAATGACTTTTCATCTTGCTTTTTTTAATAACAAGCAATTGAAAAAACCTATGTCGCTTACTGGGAAACAAGCTGTGATGTGGACAAGAGGAAGATACAAAAAATTAAGCAATATTGTTAAGCATATTGATGATCTCTCTTGTAAATAGTTTGGGAAATAGTTATTGCTTCATTTACTTCTTATAAAGGATCCAAAGAAATTACCTTATGACAAAATATAAATGAAATAAACAGTGTGGGATTCCTCACTGCTTTATGACATAATTCATTTCCAGTATTTCAGACATGCAGTAGCTGACGCTCACTGACCTGATGTCGGCATTGAGTACTTTTATCCTTTGCGTTGAGATGAAGAGGTCAACCTCTGTCATAGGCTGAGATTCACCTTCAGGAGCCTGCAATTAAAGTAGCTATAATTAATTGGTGGGGGAGCATTTGAAGAGAAGGTTTAAGTTACACATAAGGTTTAAATCACAAATCAAACAGCATTAAGACACAGTCACCAAGTGAGCTGCAAATGAATATTAGTTTGCAGAGCTATGATAAGCAGAAAGGTATGGAAACTATATATAGGACTGAAATGTGAATTAGAGCCTGTACGTACACAAAACTGTGAGACCTCATCCATTTTTCTGTTATGTAAACACCATTCTCCCCAGTATGACACGAAGGTTTTTTTGCTGTCGACAGAAAGGCGATGTACCATCCAGGGCTGTACGTGCCATCTCTCATGAAAGCTGCTAATCACCACTTCTTCAAGCAGGGATGGGTAACATGCAGCCTGCAAGCCTCACATGCCCCTCTCTGAATGTTTTAGTGGCCCCAGATTCCACTCACTGGGATTTTTTCCCATCAAAAAAGGAGAGCTGCCACTTCTGGAGGGATGGACAGGTTACTCACCTGTCTAACCTGTGGTCTTCAAGTGGTCATCTTGCTGCCCTCACACAAACTGGGTATTGTGCCTGGCAGGAGACTCCATTTCGGAAGCTGAAAAGCTGAGCATATGGCGGGAGGCCCCGCCTACTCCCTTGCACTGAGCATGTCCAGTCCCGCCAATCTAGCTCTTCCTTCAGTTCAATCTGCGTTATATAAAACATGGTAGAGATCTGACTGAGGGAGGTAGGTGAGATTTGTGTGAGGGCACAGATGACCACTCGAAGAACCACAGTTACAGGTGAGTAACCTGTTCTTTCTACTTCGTGGTCTCTGTACCTCACACAATTGGTGTGACTAAAAAGCTAACTTAAGGAGTGGGAAGGTCACCTGCCAAAATAGAGGAAAGAACAGCAGACAAAACTGGCAATCTCAACGAGATCTGGAATCAAGCCCGTAGTACCAAACAAAAGTGGAAGGCTGAGACCATGTGGCTGCCTTATCAGACATCAGGCAGAGGGACATCAGGCAGCCCTGGTTGAGTGGGACGTACACCAACAGAAGAAGGTATTTGGCCAACTCATAAGCCAGAGAAATAGTCTGAGCAATCCATTTTGAAAATCTCTGTGAAGAAGTAGGTGCCCTTCCTGGAACCACCATAAACAAACAAACAGCTTGTTGTCAACCTGAACTCCGCAGACGGTTAACTAAAAGCCAAAGCACGGCGAACATCAGCATGTGCATGTCTTTTCCAGAGGCGTAGATGGATCTAGGTAGAAATTGGGTAGCCAATGTCTTGAGAAAGGGAAAGGGGAGACCACCCTTCAGGAGAAAGAAGAATGTCAGGTCTGAGGACCACTTTGTTTCTGTGAAACAAGAAAAGGCTCGTCGAGATGTCAGGCCATCAGTTCAGAAGCATGTCTGGCTGAGTAATTGGCCACAGGAAAGACACTTAGTGTCAACAGTATCAGAGAGGCTGAACCCAAAGGTTCCAGGGACTCCTAATTAGCTCCGTAAGTCACCAAAGAGAGAGACCAGACGGGGCCAAAGGAGGCATTGGAGGATAGAGATGATGGAGGCCTTAAAGAACCTTTTAATAGTCATAGACTTTGAGGGAGGAGAAGGCCAAACCTTGATCACGAAGGTGTAAAGGAAGTGTAAGGCTGTAGAAAGACTCACAGGATGGGGGTTCAGCTCTAGCTGTAGCAAACTCCAAAACAATTCCATTTGTAGGAGTAGGATCGTTTAGTACAGTCTTTTCTAGAGGCTGACAAGACTTGAGCAATTCAGGAGAGTCAGGGTCTGGTCCTCCAAGCTGTCAGGTGTAGACTGAGGAGGTCTGGATGAAAAGAGCCGCTCCGTGAGAGTGAGACAGAAGGTCCGGCCAACTGGGAGTTTGAAGTATTGACCCTGGACAGGTGGGAGCAGGGGAGTGAACCAGGGTTGTCTTGGCCAGAAGAGGGCCAGCGAATTGCTTGGCTCTGTCCCTGGTCATCTTGGTCACAATCTTTGCTACAAGTGGTAGCGGAGGGAAGGCGTATAGAGCAGGGGTAGGCAACCTGCGGCCTGCGGGCCGGATGCGGCCTGGCGAGGCCTTGAGACCGGCCCCCAGCACCGGTCCTGCCGCCGATTGCCGCCGGGCCTTTGGGGGGTGATTGTCTATAGAAGCCTCAGAAACATGCATTTATCTTAACATTTTTTTAAAATCAGCAATTTTTTTTCATGTGTCCTCCATTTTTTATTTAAAGTGCTCTCCATTTGAAAATTGTCCCGGTTTATTTATTTTAATTTTTTTAAATAATAAAAAATAAATAAGTTATTTTTTTGGCTTCGGCCCCCCAGCTTCAAGGGTTGCTACCCCTGGCGTAGAGGAAGTCTCAGTTCCAAACTGTGAGGAATGCATTTTCCCAGGGAGCCGTATCCCTGCCCACCTGGTGCAGAATTGTGGGCACTGAGCATTGTCCAGGGTGGCAAAGAGATCCAAGGATGAAGTCCCCATCAGGTGGAGAGAAGTTGGAAGGCCTTGAGCAGACATGTCCATTCGTGTTAAAGGACCTTGTCCCTGCAAGAGAGGTCTTTGCCGTCAAGGTGAATCGCCACTGGGTGGATGGAGCGATGATGGCACCAATCCAAAGCTGTTGGCTAGACGAAGTAGGACAGAGGAATGTGCGCCGCCTTGTTTGTTGATGTAACAGACAGTGTTGTGTTTGTCTGTTACCACTTGTACAACTCTGTGAGAGATGGGGTTCGAAGGCCTTGATCGCAGTTCGAGGGCGGTTGATGTGGCATCTCTCTCTCCGAGGGAGACCAACGACCTTGAATGCAGAGATCTTTGAGGTGAGCACCCCAGCCCGTTTAGATGTGTCTGTGGTGACCATTGTAGAAGGTTCTGGGGCCTGGAAGAGCATCCTCTTGAGGTCATTGTCAGGAATGAGCCACTAGAAGAGAGAGTCCTTGACCTGTTGGGAATGACAAGTCTCTGGATTGTTTGTCTGTGAGTGATTGAAGACAGAAAAAAACATCTTTGGGGGGCCTGAACCTCGGCAGGAAAGACAGACCACAGCCATGGTGGAGCTCATGTAGCCTAGAAGCTGCTGATATCCTTTGCTGTAGGACGGCCTTGGAGAGGACCAGACAGAGAATGATCCCAGAGGGAGTCTGCCATTCTGTAGGCAGATAGGCATGTGCCATGATAAGAGTCTAGAGATGTACCTAAGTTCTATCACTCTGATTGGTTGAAGGATAGACTGGTAGGACTGATGGTGAGGGCACAAGTTGGTGATGAGAGACAAAGTTGTTGGGTCGTAGAGAGACACACTGGTGTCCACTACGACCACGTGCAGAGCTGATCCACGCAGGCAGGACGCCCACGAGAGGCCTTGGAGAGACATCGCAAAGGCTTCAGACTTGAGCTCCCGGCTTGAAGAATAATAACACTGCTGGGACAGGAGGCTCTCATCAAACAAGAGGGCTTTAATCACTGTTGCAAGCTATTTACAGGATAGCCAGAATACAACAGTCGTCTGGATACTCACAGCTCTATAGACAAACAAAACTGCTTCTTTCACCAGTCACAACAACCCAACAATGTCACCTTCCTCATTTATAGGCGGTCTTCTGTGAAGTCATGTGGATAGACATGCCACCAATGAAACCTTGCTGGTTTCATCCCCAGGGCAGGTTGCATCATACCATTCCCATGTTGCACCCCTTGACTGACTTCACTTGCTGTGCATGTCATCAGATGTCTCATGATGCACGCTCCCAAAATGCTGACATCATGCACACCTGCCACTTGAACTTTTGTAACCTCTGCCGCAGTTCCACCTAGTGGCCACATCCATGTCATTTCCAGGCCAAGTGTGCCACATGGTCTGACAAAAGTGACATGAATGTCTGAACAACTGAGTTTGAGAAGACACATCAGCAGCCCAGTTGTCGAGATATGGAAAAATCATTATTCCCTGTATTCAAAGGGGAGAGAAGACTGCTGCCATGCATTTGGTGAACACACGTGGGGCGGTGGAGAGGCCGAAGGGAAGAATGGTAAATTGAAAGAGATTCCATGGACGCAATCAGAGAATTTGCGTGTTGTGTTCTGATGCTGATGTGGAAGTACGCATCTTTCAGATCATCAACACAAACCAATCTCTTGATGGAAGAAGGGGAGAATTGACTGGAGAGTTACCATCTTGAACTTGGGAGGTTTGATGTAAGAGTTGACCCCTCTAAAGTCCAGAATGATGACAAGCCCACCACCTTGTTTCAGAACTGTGAAATACCGAGAAAAGAAGCCGTCCAGCCTGCAACTGGGTGGAATGCGTTAGACGGCACCTTTGTCGAGAAGGGAAGAAGATCTCTTCCTGGAGAGTAGGGGAAGACGGAGTGTGTGGAACAGAACACCGCGTGGGAGGAATATTTGAGAATCCTATGGCGTACCCAAACGAACGATGGTAAGGACCCAGGTGTCGGGGATGTGATTCGCACCATTGGTTATAAAAGCTGGGATAGTCTGGGTCAGGGAGCAGACAGGGGAGAGAAGGATGATGATGGTGTGTCGTCTCGGTGGACTGTCAAAAATGGGACTTAAGAGAAAGAAGGTTTCTTCAAAGACTGTTGTTGATTTTGATGTGTTTTGTTGTGTTGTTTTTATGGGTCTTCCTGAAGGACTGTTGTGAGAGCCCTTATATTGGATGAGTTTCTGGAACGTGGTTGAGAATAATAATAGTTTGATCTATCATGCCTTTGGCGCTCTTGAATTGTTGTTTATTCGTGGTCAACCCAAGGTGTTTACTGGTCAAGATGATTTTTGGCCAGAGTGCCAAGGGTCGTCGTAATTGGCTGCAAACAGGCCCCTCCCACCATCAAAAGGAAGGTCTTCATTTTGTTTCTGGCTTCATCAGCAAGATCTGTGGACCTGGCCAGGACCAAACCTGTGAAGGCTATGGCACTGGAATGATTTTACCGAACAGTCGTTGCCGTGTCTGGCTGAGTGGAGCTGGTTGGTTAACCAAAGAGGGGCCTCAGCATAAAAAATCCATAGCTGTTAGATTTTTGTTCTTCAGCAAATAGGGGATGAAGGAAGCCATCTTGTCCCAAAGAACTTCTGGTAGGCCCCATACAGGCTTGGAGGTTGGTGACCTTGGCATTCAGGGCATGCAGAAGATAGAATCTGCGCTAAAGAAGTCCATACATCTGCCATCTTTGTCTACTGGGGCAGAATGATCTGCCTGATGATTTGTTGTGGATTCCCCCACCTGAGAATTGGGTGCAGGATGGGTGAAGGTTATGAGCTGTATCCGGTTAAACCTTGTATATGCCCTCAAGTTTCTTAGACGCCAGGGGCACAGGCAGGTGTGCCATGATCGGCCATTACATCAAGACAAGAGGCCAAAATGGAGGGTCGCCGGCTGGTTGGAACAGGCAAAAACACCATAAAACTGGGTCCTAGGAGGTTTAGAGGTGGGTCAACATGGAGACATATGGCCCTGGACATCCTGTTAACAACATCCGAGAAAAGATGAATGTCCTCGACGGGAGACTGGCGTCGGTTATCTTCCACCTATTCTTGAGAGAAGCTATCACTGGTGATGGAGGTGAGGGGATAGGCTCTGGCTCATATGTGGATTCCTCAGTAGAGTGTAACACTGTAGGTACAGAGAGGGCTACAGATAGACTAATCTGAGAATGACAATGGTACCATCGACGTCGAAGGTACAATCGATTCTGACAGGATGGACATCACCATCATGTCAAGTCGAAGTCAAGACAAGGGTCTCCACTGTAGAGCGAATGAGTGAAGCTGGAGGGTGGGAGATAGTGGCTGTATTTAGTTGGTGGGCATGGGACACGATAGTGGCTATTATTCTAAGAGAGTGGGATCGAAAACGATGCTGAGAAAGGTGATCGAGAACGACATCGAGGAGGAGAGCAAGAGGGGTGTCAATAGCGAGAAGGGGAGTCATTACAGAGATTGCCGGTGATAATACTGATCTCTATAGGAAGGACAGTAGGATCTGTATGATGGGGCCATTCTCTCCTATTCTTCAGCTTGATACGAGCGACATAGGATCCCGAGGAATGAGGCGAGCTGATCTGTATATCCATCCCGGTCTTGAGGTGAAGGGACCTGTGGACTCTGGTCAGCGGCTGCTTTGAGGAGGTGGAGGTGGAGGCAAAAAAAAGGAGTCTGTATGCTCTCAATATATGTTGCCAGGATCGTGCCGGTAACGTAGCTGGGACAGGAGGAGAGGAGAGATGTGTCTGGACCAGAGTAGCGACAGCAATGGCGTAGGCATACAGATAGCCATCAACATTGAGTCCAGAGGCCAGAGCCCCGATGCCAAGTCTAAAACAGTGACCAGGATGGGGGAGGGCAAAATCATCGCCGATGTCGAGGCGGGCATGAAGAAAGCCAACGAGGTCAAGCTTAGCTGCAGCTAAAGTAAACATGTCAATGCTGGAGCAGACAATGAAGGGGAGGCCGATGTCGGGGCTGTAATAGTTGAGGAGCAGCCGCCACCTTAGGTTAGGCTTCTTCCTGGGCTTGTCGTGGGAAGGAGGAGAGAGAAGATCAGGCCTCTTCTTGGCTTTCTGAGGTCTCTGTTGGGGACAGAGGGGACCTCCTGAGGCAAAGAAAGACTCTGAAGAAGAGGTTGCAACATCGAGGCCATCGACGTCATGTCGCTGATGCAGGAATCGTGGTTCGATGTTGAAGTCACTTTGGGGTAGTAGCATTGTCGACATCGAAGGCCTGGAAATTTTGAGAATTCATGGAAGTTTGTGTGATGGGAATTCTTCCAAGATTCTACAGCCAAAGTGGATTTTGGGCAACAGAGAGCGCTCCCACAAGAAAGATTTAAGTTTGGAGGCTCCATTCCTGAGAGTCACTGCAGTGAAAGCTACAATGGGGGACCTATCAGAAATATGGGGCTTCCCCTAAACAAAAGGCATTTAGAATGACTTTATTGAAAGCATTTTTCGGTCAACATTCAGAGCAATGTTTAAAGGGGTGGCCATAGAGGCCTAGAAGTGGGTGGGCCATCTGGGCTGGCAACGCTTCGCTTCTCACAACAATCAAAATTTTTAGAGGGCTATGCTCGAGAAAAGAGGGAGAAAGACAAAAAGCTCCCATACGGTAGAAATCTACACAAACTCAAGAGCAAACCGAAGGAGATGTTTCTTTGCAGCGGACAAAGGAACGAAGGAGGAAAGCTAGATTGTGGGACTGGGTATGCTCAGTGGCATAGGAGTAGGTGGGGCTCCCCTGCCAATCTGCTCCGCTTTTCAGCTTCCGAATGCAGTCTCTGCGCAGGCGCAATACCCACATGTTGTGAGCACAGAGACCATGAGAGAAGAAGGTTATATTCTAGAGAAAAGTACAAGGGCTTTATGTGGGGCACTTCGGTGTCCTCTCTACTCCAAGCTGGAGACAATCTCTCAACAGTTCGGGTTTGAAAAGTGTGAAACAGATTTTTCAAGAAGTGATGAAGCCCATGGCAGGTTAGGGTGAAGCAAAATTCAATCCTTTCCAAATTAGAATATGGTTGCAGATTCAAGGAGAGCCTTGATGGACATGAACTGTGGTGTTGCATGCTGGAGAGGAAGGTAAGCTTAAAGATACATATGTGCCCGCCACTCATTCCCCTAGAAGGATTTTCATACAAGAAAGCCCCCTTTCAATGCATTGTTGAAAACCTGCAGACTCATCCTTTCATTCATATCCTTTGAAAAACACTCCCCTAATTTATTTCAGTATGAGCAATGAAAGATAGATTTGGTGGGAAGATAGGTCGACAAAGAAAGTCACAAGAACTGCAAAAAGATACATCAGCCCTTGCCCTCCCACACCCAAAACATTTCAGTCACTGGAAAAATCAAAAATTAACAATGCAGTTCTTGACTGGGGGGGGGGGAGGTCATATTGTCAAATAACGAATTATAACAGCAGTTACTTTCAGGCCATAGCCATGTTAGTATGATTCAGCATGCAAAGGGATCTTGTAGCACCTCTGGACTAACTGTGGCAAAAGAAGTTTGGCATAAGGTTTCATATACTGTATGTGGGAAAGACCAAGTCTATGAAAACTCATGCTACATTTTGGCACATTAGTCTCAAAGGTACTACAAGATCCTTAGGAATTTAATTTGATATTGAACATCTGTAAGTACAATTCTGTCAAGAAAAACCCCTGGCCCTTTTTAAAGAGGCACCTCAAATTATATTCAAATTCCGATCCAGTAATCTATGCAGTTAGTATAGTCTAGATTTAATTGTGTGCATACAATTACACTTTTTTTTTTGCATCCAGCAATCTGAAAAATTCATAAGTCAATGAAACTACCTCTTAATACAAGGTAAGAGAAAATAAAATTGCTTTTAAAAGTATGCCATATGATAAAACACTTATCCATTAGCGCTATTTTCGAAGGTACGTCTAGGAATATCCTGTTATTTATTCGGTTGTATCTATTAATTACCTATCATTCTAATATGAAATGGCTAATGATATGTAACAGAGAGAGCAAACCAAGCAACTGGTTATCTGAAGTGTCAATTTAATGGTGGTTTAAACAAATTTGAGAAAAAGCTTGCGGATACAGATTTTTTCAAAATATGTTAAAATGAAAGGTAGAAGATGAGGAAAAAATGTAAAAAGGAAAAAAAAACCCAACAAAACAGGCAAAACATCAAGCTGATGAGGTTTGTACTGCACCTTCTTTCTGCTTTTGGCTAATTTCTGTGCTTCTGCTTAGCATGTACAAACAGAGATGGAGAATGGTTAGAGAAGAACTTGCAGACTCCAATCAAGCAGGGATCTACTCATCAAGACTGCGACTGTCACCTGGTGAATTTTTAGTTCTGTTTTATATTTTAAAAGGCCACACAGTAAATTATGTTTTGTAAAGTAGCCTGTACGACATACAGATTGAGACAGATAAAAAAAGGAAAACTTTTGCCCATTAATGAGTACTTAAAAAAAGACTTCCTTCAATTAAAGTGATTCTGCTATCAGAAGGATTATTCTTTAATGTAACCCAGACAATTTTTGACCTCAGCGTTGTTTGGGCTGCATCTCCTGGTATCCCTTACCACTGACTACCACCTGGCTAGACTGAAGGAAGTTTCACCCAACAACTCTTGAGGGTCACAAGTTGCTCCGATGGGATGCATTTGTCTGTTGCTACATCCTGTTGTATAAGAATACCACTGTTAATTCAGAGGAAATGAAAAGAGCATTGAGCCCTAATATTTTGATATTTCCCATCCTATCCTAGCATATATTTACAGAATAAGTGTTTAAAGATAATTAGCTTTTTTAAGTGCAGCTACTTGAACTCTCAGCCAGGTGGTTTGCCATATAGATCTTTCCCATTGCAGGAGAATCTCAATACTTACTACTTCCACAAAGCTGCAGAACTATTTCATATGGAGATGGTGGTGTGTATGACATGGACAACTTTCTACTGTTCCTGTGTCTGGTATAATAGCTACCAAGTACCTGGTTGAAAGAAAGAGATTTTTTTACAGATGAGAGCTCGTTTTTGCTTTCAACTATACAAAAGCCCAGCAGAAACAATGCACACAGCACTTTCCTTACTTAAAACAGACACAAATGTCTTTGTGGGACCTTTTTCTAAACGAGGACATTGTTACAAGCCAAAACACCAAATAAAACCCTAACTCTTACCCAAGTCTTGTGTTAAACTGCCTGTAAGATCAAGAAACTATTCTGAATGTAGGAGGTATACAGAATACAAATTTAACACAAGCCTATATCTTGACAATTGGTAAACAAAGCTTTTTTAAAATCTCTATAATCAAGATGTTTTCCTGGCTTCAGAAAGTGTTTAACAAAAGAGTCATGCAGTCATTACAGGGGGAAATGCTATCAAGGGTGAGATATAAACATGTTTAATAAAACAAGCAAGTATTTTAGCTAGAACTGGATATTTTAGTCTCTTGCCCAATCAGCCAACTGAAACCAGTGCAAAACATCAACTGATCTGCTTAAGCTAAACTCCAAATCAACCAGTTGTTAAGTACTTTATTTTCTAGAGAAAGATTATTAGGGCTGATGTAGTCTCTGCACAAGAAGGTGAGGCATAGGCCCAAGAGCGATGACTGAAAAAGTAACAGGCTTGCCATAAACACGTATGTAGCTCCAGAGGGAACTATTCTAAAGAGGATGTTTTAATGTATACATTGCTGCTTTTCACAACTTTTGTGCAGAGTGTTCTGAAATGATACAGTTAACACAGAGAGAAAGTTTTTCCTCATTACATCAAGAGAGGGTCACACTGATGTTCAGGGGTTCTTCCATTCAAGTGGATAATAAGGCAGGGTAAGATTTTTTTTTCTTCTGATGTACACAACCCTCATTTTATCAATGGATATTTTTCTGGTATCTCAAAGGAACAAACTTAGGGGACTAGGGAACAAACTCTCAGGGCAAATTAAATTATTGCCCCAACAAGCCTATGTTTTGGACTTGTATATCAACACTTTATAAGTCCTATTGACTCAATGGGCCTGTAATTTGATTTTAGGCTCTGGAATTCACCTCCACTTAGGGACTCAGATCACTGAATTACTGACATTGATGTTTATCACACTATGCTCTTAAAGGCTACTATTCCAGTGTGACTCCTCTAGCAGCCTCCTGTTGCTGCTGGGATTGGCAGTTTTAAGGAGCTGAACTTCTCTGCCTGAGAATTCTAAATATCCTCCTTAAAACTGCCAATCCAGCATGCAACAGGAGGCAGTAGGGAGTCCACTGGAATATACTCTTAGGCATAGTGTGATCAATTGTTCACAACAATCCTGCTAATTCACCAGCCATTCCCATCAGAACTGCTGCAGGGATTTGATGAAGAATCTGCTGCAAGAAAATGATAATGACACGAATCTTGATTTCAAAAGTAGGGATACAAGATATTTGCATCATTTCATCTTATTCAGGGGCTGCAGAAACTTGACTAAGATATGAACTAAAAAATAATAATAGCAATTATTCTAGTGGGGATTGGGACATTTCGTGTTGAAACTGTTCTTGAAACAAAACACTTGCATGTTTAAACAATGGATTCATTTTACTGTTATGCATACTGTCCATACTTCTGCAAATATTGCACAATTTTATATAAGATGGTTTCTGTGCAAGAGATACAAGTAATATTCCCACTGAAATCAATGAGGCTTAATAAGGATTGTTTCCTGTAACCAAGTACTTAATTGGCCATGGAAAAACATTCAGTAAAATTACTTCTTAAAAAGTTGTTCTGTGCCTTCAAATTGTTTGTGACTATGGAACCGTAAGATGACCCTATCACAGGGTTTCTTGGCTAAATTTATTCAGGCAGAGGATGAGGGAATGGACTTGCCCAAGGGCACCCAGTGAGTGTCCATATCAAGTGGTGATTCAAACCATGTTCTCCAGAGTCCGTCCAACATTCAGACCACGCCCACACTGCCCCTTTTCTTAATGAAGATTAAATTATCACTACAGTTGGCTCTCCACATTTGTGGCTTTTACTTTTGCGGTTTTAGTTATTTATGATTTTGATTAATATGTTCTTTCTAGAATCTCTAGTCCTCCAGCACAACTACTCAGATGTTGACCATAGAGTTGTGCTAGAGAAAAAGACGTTCTAGAGAAAACACTTCATAGGCATTTGTAGATCTCCAGTATGATTCTCTGATCAACCTCTGGCAGATGTTGACCAAAGAGTTGCACTGGAGAGACCTGGAGATTCCTAGAAAGTGTTCTCTTAGGTAAAGAAAACAGGTGTGTTTTTATTTGTGGTTTTCCCACATTCATGGGGGTCCTTCACCTCTAATCCTAGCAAATTTGTGGGAACCACAGTACTACCATCCCAGATACACATAATTTGTTTACTCTTTTTTATATTATCTTTATTGGGTTTTATACAGTTTAAAACACAACATATCAAACATATAATCCTGACAACAAATACAAACAACATAAAACATGTCATACCATTAACTAAAATCTAGCTTCCAGTATCACAATCTAAAAACTGAGTGATTAAGGATATAGCTTCTGAATATATATCCCATTAGTCTGTTTTCCTATATTTTCTTCTAGATTTTGTATAAGCATATCTATTATGAATTTATATAATACTACTTTTTCTTCCTCCTATAGATGATTCCATAAAGGATTGGGGAGGGGGGGGGAAGGTTTCAATCAATTTTTACCAACTTGTTTCTATCAGACCTGTATTATCACTTTATCCAATCTTGTATTCACATCTCTATTATGTTCTTCCATTTTTCTTTGCATTGTTGTAGTGTCTTTCCATTTGCTAACATTGAAAGATTGTCCATTACTGCTAGCTCATGGACTTTTATTTCCCTTCTTAATGGTAGGGCCTTTGGGCCTTTTCCAGTGTCTCGAGTAGACTGTATGGGCAGCAGTTATCATGGAAATTAGTTACTTATATTTTCCTGATTAAGGTTGATATGTTCCATCTCAGTTATATTTATAAGAAATTCCAGTATTAGAGGTAGATTCTTTTGCATACTTTTTAAAAATTATCTTATGTATGTTTTTCCAGAATTTTTTAACAACCTTATACTGCCACAACATGTGGTACAGAAAACTATTTTTTTTTGACACTTCCACACATTTTCTCATTTGTTCTCTTAATTTTGGTAATTTAGTGGGTGTTACTAACATCTAAAACATTTTGAAATAATTCTCCTTTAAGTTATTCATTTTGAAAATTATGGTATTCTGCCATGATTTCTCCCAATGTGCTAATGAAATTGTTCTTCTAAATTCTGCATCCACTAAATCAATTATTTTTTACAGTTTCATCTTTCATCTCTATCTCTACAATTTTATATAACTTGGAGATCATTTGTTTTTCCCCTTTTCAATATATTATCTAATATTTTTGGTTCATTCTTTACTCCGTTTTTTTATGTCCTTTTTAAAATCTTTGTGATTTGTTAAATAAAAACCAATGTATTTCTACCCCTTCCCTCTGTAAGTCCTCTCTGGATTTCGTTATTGTTTTAATCACTATTTCTTCATACTAAACCATCAGTCTCTTTTTAAGTTTTGTTTTTTATATAAAGCCTCTTTGTATGAGAACCATCTAGGTAATTTGTTGTCAAGATGTTTTTATATGTGTATTCCAGACTTTGAAAACGGGCTTTCAATAAATAATTTATTAAATTCTTCTTTCCCTTTAAACTCTTCATAACAAAATATCCATGCCATCCCTGGGTTATTATAGGTTTCCACTTTAACAGTCTTGTATTTTCTAAGAGAATCCAATCTTTAACCCACACCAGTGCACAGCCTCGAAATAGAGTTCTAAATGGGTAACTAATCCCCCTTTGTCTTTACAACCTTGCATTACTTTAAGTTGTTATTCTTGCGGGGGGTAAAAATTTATGACAGGACAAATCACAGGTAAGTGACATAAATGACCAGAAAAGAGGGGAGAGTACACATGGGAATACAGTGGACCCTTGTTATATGCTGGACTTTGGCTCCAAGATCCCCCGTGGATAACAAAATCCGTGGATGCTCAAGTCCCATTAAATATAATGACATGCAAAATTGGTGTCCTTATAAAAAATGGAAAATCAAGATTTGATATTTGAAATCTATATTTTTAAAACATTTTCAAACTGTGGCGCTTGAATCCATGTATAAAAAATCTGTGATAAGAAGGGCCAACTGTACTTATTTTAAGCGCCTCATATCTTTGAAATTTCCTCAGAAACACTTTGGAATGAGGCCTTCATTAGTCTGTCTGTCTGTTTGTCGTTGTCTGTCTGTCTCTCTCTCTCTCTCTCTCTCTCTCTCTCCACCACACACACCACACACACACTACACAAGTATATGCATGCCCATGAATTTACTTATGACAATCAACTAGTGATCCACAGACAGTTGGGAGTCTTATGCCAGATGTAATTATACACAGTTCACTTGGCCTCAATGTACACAACATAGCCATTGCAACACACTCTTCTAAGGTTGCTTTAGGTGTGGTGATGCAATTAGCAGTTGTCCTCCCATTACTAAGGGGGGTGTTTAGATTGGCTGTTGGGAAGATTTATCTTGCAAGTTGTTCCTATACAAAATACACTCTCCTGCAACCAAATGGCCCTGTATCATAAATGGTCCCCACATCTTTCCAATAACACATTATGCGGTGGCCACAAGTGCCAGACCTTGATAATACTAAGGTAACGTTTTCATGCATCACTGACAAGACCTTTAGGCAAATGCCTGCCACCACAGACTCTGTCAGCTCATTTGTGAATCACAGCACAAATCAGGAGCCAGATAAATATAACCATTGAATTATTTGTAAACTCTGTAGACCATATGAAATATGTTTCTAGGCAGGATATATTGTGTAAAGTATCATTTTCATTTAAAAAGCTTATTTTTTAAAATACCCTAAGTTGTACTTTTTATACCCTGGATTTATCAGATATCTACTAGAAATACTAAAATACTCTCTCTCTCTAGCTCCCACTGATCACTCCATGAATTATTTATATGCTGCCCTGTATTTGCTATCACTGATATAAAAAAGTTTCCTAAGAATGGGTTGGATTACAGTGCCATCAATCCACCGTGAGCCTGAAGACAGAAGAGCATACAGACCACTGCTGCATGCATTTCTGCACAGAGCAGGTGGGGCTGGTGATCTGTAATGTTTTGAAGAAGTACAAAAATATTAATTTGCCCAGATGTTCTTTATAATGGTCCTTAATACAGTACTTCCAAATTTGTATATTCTACCCATTGGGCATGAATCAACATATTGCATACAAACGATGACCTATCAAGGCTTTGGAGTCAATTATAAAATCACTATTGAAGTATCTTTCAGAAGGGAGCTGAGGCATGCACCTTTCACCCAGCTGCAGTTTTAAATATCAATAGCAAGATACAGCAAGTAGATTCCCCACCTTGATTCGGCTTACCGCTCTCGAGCCTGCATCTTCTCACATTCTTGGATGGAGTTTTGTCTGAAAGACTGAGTAGAGCCAAGGTAATTGGCAGCAAATATGATTCCATCAATTAAGTCTTCAGGATCACAGGGTCCCGGAACTGCAGTACAGAAAAACTGAATTATTGAGCAATATGATACTAATGGTAAAGAAATAAAATATGTCATTGTTGATGCAGCGTGTGAAGGCTGCAAAGGCAGCTTTGGAATGGCTGATTTCTTCATGATAGCAGATCGATACAATTGAGGAGACAGAAAAAGACCTGCCTCTCTGCTGCCGAGAGCTGCACTTGATAATCCAATGTGACTCTTACATTTGCTCATTCTGTCAAGACAAAAGTTCACCCTGAAGCAAAACAACCTGAATGGATTTTTCCCCATTCTCCTTTTCAGAAAAGTGCAAGCTCTTACATGCCCCACCCTACAAGACCCTTTCACTTACCTAACCTCAAAGCATAACATAAAGTAATATCAAGCAAAATAATCAAAGTGTGTACAATACGAAAATTAAATACATTTCTGTATATTAGCTTACTCTACGCATGATATTATCCTTCCAATTGTAGCTTGCTTGTTTGCTTTCTTTTCTTTTCTAAATGAAGACTGGGAGGAAATACACTTGTTCCTCCCACATTCGCTGGGGTTAGGGACACAGGCCCCCATGAATGTGGAAAACCCACAAATCAAAAAACAACAAAAAAAACAAAACAAAAACAACTATGTTTTTACCTGAGAGAACACTTCTCTATGAATCTCTAGGTCCTTCAATGCAATTCTGTGGTCAACATCTGCCAGACACTGACCACCAGATTGTGGGAGGAGACAAATGCCTAGTGAGTTTTCTCTCTAGGACTTCTGGTTCTTCAGTGCGACTTTTGGTTACAGTTGACCTAGAGTTGTGCTGGAGGATCTAGATATTTCTAGAGATAACATACTAATAAAATCTGTGAATAAGCAAATCCGCAAAAGTCAAAGCCACAATGTGGAGGCGAGTGTAAAGCATTAAAAATAAGACATGTGGGTTAGGGAGATGTGGTGGGAGAAGTCTGTCAAGGGGTGAATGTTTACACCCCCCACTCTGTGTGTTATGATGCCTTCAGTAGACTGTCAACCTATGGCGACCCCAGAATTTCATAAGGTTTTTTTGGCAAGGAATATTCAGTATGGTATTGCCAGTTCTTGCCTCTGAAATACAAGCTACAGCCCTTGTATTCGTTGGCGTTTTCCATTGAATACTAAATAGGCTGACCCTGCTTATCTTTAAGGTATTTAGTCCATCATTCTACTAATCAAAGAGTAATGTTTCAAATTTTGGGCCACGACAGAAAGCCATGCTTGATTAAGCTTTTAACAATTACTGCAAACTCTACTTTTTTTCAAGCATGCACAGTAGCCAACTTGGAGGAGCTTTCTTTGGATTTTTCAGATCCAAAGAAAGCATGAGCTGGGCTTTGTTTGCAACCACCAACTGCTGGGCATTGTGAGACCAAAGGACAACTGTTATTGGGGCGGGGTTTGTGTTTGTTTTTTAAAGGGAAATATTGACTGGCATATGCAAAAGGAATGAGCATATTGCCATAGAGAGAGGAGGAGAGAAGTAGCTGGGCGGCCATTTTGAGTAGTGAGTGTTTGAATTTTTTTAAACCCTTAGGAGAGTGTGCTTGTTGCTGAGGGGGTGGAGCTTCTGGGAATCACATCTGTGAGGCGAGAGATTTTTTTTCATCTCCAAAGAGAACTACAGAAGAGGCTGAGTTGATTGAACTCACTTTCAGAGATAGGCCAGGTCATCGGGGCCTTGGTGCAGGGACATAGCCAGGATTTTAGAGAGGGGGGGTCCAGCTAAGTGCCACCATTATATTGGGGCTTGGGTGCGGCAGCACAGCGGCACACACCTTTCATTTTTCTACGGAAGGGGGGGTCGGACCCCAAGAGGATTTACAGAGGATTTTTGGAGGAGGAAGCCCACAGTCCTGTTTCAGTAATTACTTAGACTTCTCCGTATGGACACTGACGGAATTGCTGCAGTCCCTGCAACACTTGTGGGAAGTTTGCCTTCTGCCTACAGATGTGGAGAATTCACATGCACCACATGCAGTTGGTAGCACTCCTGGAGGAGAAAGTCCCGAGCTGGAGTCCAGAGTAGCTACACTTCGGCCTATTAAGGAGCAAAAGGATTTTCTGGACAGAACGGACCAACGTCTTGGATGGGGACCACACTGAGGAAGTTGTGGGGTGGAGGAGGTCACTTCACATATAGGAGGCAGACAGCTGGAGAATGTCACACAGAGAACTAGGCCAACAAGGGATTGTTCTTGGATTTTGCAGCTAGAGAATCGATTTGAAGCTCTTTCCCTTATCAAGGAGGACAAGGAAGAGTAGCATCACAGACTTCAGGCACAGCAGGGGTCTTGAGAGTCCCACCCGAGGAACAGTCGCTGCTAAGCCTCGGGGGAGGCGTGTGGTTGTAGTGGGCGACTCCTGCTGAGGGGTAAAGAGCAGTGATTTGTAGGCCTGACAGATGTTTGAGAGGTGCGTGTTCTCCCAGGGCAAAGATCCTGATGTGACGAGAGGCTGACAAGATGGTCAAGCCTACTGACCAATACCCCTTCTTTTGGTCCTGTGGGAACCATGATACTGCAAGCACAGCCTTCAGAACATCAGAAGGATTACGAGGCTCTTGGTAGGAAGCTGAAAGAAATGATGCACAGTGTCATCTCGTCTCTTTACCAGTTGAAGGGCATGGTCCAGGAAGGGAGAGGAAAATAGCAATGTGAACAACTGGCTCCGCAGATAGTGCCGCCGAGAACCATTGGATTCTTCAATCTGGGCTGCGGATCCATGAGGAGGGACTTCTTGCAACGGATGGGTTGCATCTCATGCCAGTTGGAAGAAATGTTTTTGCTAACAGTCTCAAGAATGTGATCAGGAGGCTTTAACTGAGTTCCTGGGGGGGGGAGAACATTATGGAAGGCGAAAGGGATGGAGAAATAGTCAAATTGACATAGAAGAAACAGACAATAGTGCAGGACCCAACAGTAGGAGGCAAAAAAAAAAAAATCTTGCACAGGTAGCAAGTAAAGGGACCCATGGTCTGCAATCTCTCTACACTAATTCACAGAACATGGAAAATAAGCAGATGAAATTCAACTTCTAGTACAACAAAGCACTTGATATAATATCACACTGAAACCTGGTGGAGTCTCAGAAGTGGAATGTAGAATAGAGGGTATAACCTTTTAAGAGAAATAGGCCAAACAGGAAAGGAGGAGGAATAGCACTAATGTCAAAGATATTTACATCAGTGAAGAGATCCAGAACATCAATACTGGCAACAGGTGGAGAGCCTCTGGATAAAAATTAAGGGGAGGGAAACAACAAGGATGTTATGGTAGGATCTACTACAGAACCTCCGTCAGATGGAGGAATTTGATGACGCCTTTCTAGAACGGTGACCACTATCAGAAAGGAGAGATGCAGTAGTGATGGGTGACTTCAACTATCTTGATATTTGCTGAATTCACTCAGCTAAATCTCCAAGGTCTAGCAAATTCCTCACTTTCCTCGAAGACAATTTCATTGTCCAAAAGGTGGAAGAGGCAACAGGGGGTCACTATTTTAGATCTGATCCTAATCAACAAGGATGACTTGGTTAATGAGGTGCAGTGGTGGGATCATTGGTGAGTGACCATGTTCTCTTGGAGTTCGTTATACAGTGGAAAGGAGAAGCCAGGCATCATCAGACACGCATTCTGACTTTAGGAGAGCTGATTTCACTAAACTTAGAGAAATACTGGGGGTGATCCCATGGTCAGAAATACTAAAAGAGAAGGGAGTTATGGCAGATGGGAGTTTCTCAAAAGGGAGATACTGAAGGCACCTTTCAAACAGTTCCAGGGAGAAAGAAAATGGGAGGTGTCTCAAGAACCAGATGGTGACTAAAGAACTTCAACTGAGCTAAGTTTTAAACGGAACACGTATAAAGAAATGGAAAAGGGAGAAATCACAAAAAAGGAATTCAAAGCAATAGCAGGCATGTGTGGGGTAAAGTCAGAAAAGCTAAAGCGCAGAATGAAATCAGGCTTGCTGAGAGGTTAAGACACTAAAAAGGGCTTTCTTGGATATGTCCACAGCAACGGAGAAGACGGAAATGGTTGGCGCCACTATGTGGAGAAGATGGCAATGCTAAACAGAAGACAGAGAAAGGCAGAATTACTCAAACACCTTCTTTGCCTCAGTCTTCTCGACAATAAAAGGGTGCTCAACCTGAGGGAAATGGAGCAGAGGACAGAAATAGGGAATTTCAGCACAGAATAATGAATGTAAGTCTCCAACGACCAGGGAACTACATCCAAGAGTATTAAAAGAACTGGTAAATGTAATATCAGAGCCATTGGCAATAATCTTTGAGAACTCCTGGAGAACAGGAGAAGTCCCGCAGACTGGAGGAGGGCAAACGTTGTCCCCATCTTCAAAAAGGGAAAAAAGAGGATCCCAACAATTATCGTCCAGTTTGTCTGACATCAGTACCAGAAAGATTCTTAGCAGATAATTAAACACAAGAGTCTGTGACATCTAGAAGGCAATTCCATAATCACAAAAAAGTCAACATGGATTTCAAAGAAACAAGTAATGCCAGACAAATCTTATCTCTTTCTTGATAAAATTCCAGCTTGGCCATGAAGGGAATGCTGTGGATAAAGTATATCTTGATTTCAGTAACAACAACAACAATAACAGGATTTATTTATATGCCGCCCAATCACTGGGAATCCGGGCGGCTTACAACAGAGGGAATAAAGCCTTTGCAAAGTGCCCATGACATTCTTGCAAACAAGCTTGTAAAATGTAGGCAAGACAAGGTAACTGTTAGATGGATTTGTAATTGGTTGACCAGCTGAACCCAAAGGCTGCTCAACAATGTGTCTTTCATCCTGGAGAGAAGTGACCAGTGGGGTCCCACGGGCTCTGTCCTGGGCCCAGTGCTATTCAACATCTTTATCATGGCTTGAGGATAAAATTGGGGGCATATTATCAAATTTGCAGATGACACCAAATTAGGGGTAGTAGCTAATACCCCAGGGACAGGATTAAAATTCAAAATGGACTGAATGACTAGAAAGCTGGGCCAAAGCTAACAAAATGAAATTCAACACGGAGAAATGTAAGTACTGCACTTGGGCAGAAAATGAAATGCACAGATACAGGATGGGGACACCTGTGCTGAACGAGATATGTGTGAAAGGGATCTATGAGTCCAAGTAGACCACAATTGAACATGAGTCAATAGTGTGATGCAGCAGCTAAAGGCCAATGCAATTTTAGGCTGCATCAATAAAAGTATAGTATTTAGATCAGAGAAGTAATAGTGCCACTTATTCTGCTTTGGTCAGGCCTCACCTGGAATATTGTGTCCAGTTCTGGGCACCACAATTTAAAAAGGATGTTGAGAAACTGGAGCGTGTCCAAAGGAGGGCGACTAAAATGGTGAAGGTCTGGAAACCATGTCCTATGAGGAACGACTTAGGGAGCTGGGGATGTTTAGCATGAAAAAGAGAGATTAAGAGTGATATGATAGCCCTGTTTAAATACTTAAAAGGATGTCATACTGCGGAGGGAGCAAGCTTGTTTTCTGCTGCTTCAGAGACTAGGACCTGGTACAATGGATGCAAGCTACAGGAAAAGAGATTCCACCTCACATTAGGAGGACTTCCTGACATAAGGGCTGTTCGACAGTGGAACACACTCCCTTGGAGTTTAGTGGAGTCTCCTCCCTGGAGGTCCTTAAACAGAGACTGGATGGCCATCTCTCGGGGATGCTTTGATTGAGAGTTCCTGCATGGCAGGGGGTTGGACTGGATGACCTTGTGGTCTCTTCCAACTCTACAATTCTATAATTCTAATATTGAACCTCTTCTCCTGGTGGAAAAGGGTGGTTGTTATACATTTTTAAACTTGCAGGATATATATATATATATATATATATATATATATATATATATATATATATGTGATGAAGTATTCGGTGATGGTATCCTCCATTTATATCCTCAACTGGAACAATTCCCTCTTCCATTTCCATATTCTACTACTTTATTCTGTTTTGTTTGTAAGATCAAGGGACCCTTTCACAGGACATAAATATAGTGCAGTGATTCCACTTTAACAGCCATAGCTGCATCCTATGGAACCCTGGCGTTTGCAGTTTAGTGAAGAACTAGTGGTCTCTGGCTGAAAATGTTAAAAGCCCATCCCCGAACTGCAAATTCCAGGATTATATAGGATGAAACAATGGCACTTAGTAGAATCATAGCTATAACTGTGGTATGAAAGGGCCCTGGTCACAACAAACAGTTATTTCAAGAAGTTGGAACAGATTACATGAAGTTGACTAATAAGTCGGCACAGATTTTAATAAATTTGTGTCCCAGTTTACACTTACAGCAAAAGATTGATAAAACCGGTTTTAACATTAAGTTTTAAGATAAGCTTACCTTCAACATAGGTTGGGAAAGAAGCCAAGCTTTTTCTTGACTGTAATTAAGATAAACAGGATATCAAACCGAGCTAAGCATGATGAGGTATGCAATAAAATGTATTTCATGCAGAACTTGACAATTTATTCATTACATAATGACAGTTGTTACCCAGTCTCTGAGGTCAGATTATTAAGAAATATTATAAATATCTCAAAGTATTTTTATTACTGTATTAAGAAATTACTGTGCACCATTATCATCAATAAGGCATTTCCATGCTGCCTTCAGTAAATACAGCGAGTTTTACAAAAGCAAAAATACTGCTAATTCACACATATCACAAACAGAAAAAGTGGCAAATATTCAAAGAGTGAAATATCCAGCCTCTGAGGCTTAAGTGTATAGACCCTTTCATGTGAAAGGTCTTCTCACTAATCTCTTTCTTTGCTAGAGTGTTAATGTACTTCTAATTCACTTTATGGGACTCAGGCTGCAATCTTCAAACATAGTAATTAATAAGGGAACACAGGAGTGTACTGTAAATATCTACAATTGACACTTACTACTTAAGAGTAAGCTTCAAGAAAAATAATTTGTTTAAAATTCATAAAGTGGCAATCTAGTAATATTTCTTTAAGTCATGGCTGAAGAGAAAAACACTTCTAGAGCGGGGGCATGCAACAACCAATCTGTGGGCTGCATGCGTCTCTGCTCATTTTTGTTGCCTATCATAAATGACATAAGTATTCAAGACCACTTTCTACAGTTTGAAATAAGGCACAGGAAGGTGTAGATTTTATTTTAAAGGAAATCATGCTCCCAGACATCTCCAGCAAGCAAAAGTCCACTTTAAAATTCAAAATCTCTGTTTTTAAAAAGTTGGGAATGAACTTCTGGTTCTTTCTACTGCCAAATGCCAGCGTGTGTGAGAGAGTGAGTATGTGAATATGTTTGTACTCATGACCTACAACTGGTTCAGGTAGGACATGGCCCCCAGATTCTGGTTGCTGCCACACTACAGAATTAGTATAGTTTGATATGTTTTAACTGTCATGACTTCATCCTATGGAATCATAGAATTTGTAGTTTGTTATGGCACCAGAACTCTGACAAAGAAGGCTAAATATTGCACAAAACTACAAAACTACAAATCCTAGAATTCTATTGCACTGAGCTGTGGCAGTTAAAGCAGTGTCAAATGGCATTACTTATGCAGTGCAGGTGCAGCCTCAGCGAAGTTGCCCATCCCTATTGTATAGAGACTGAAACACATATTCCCACTAGCAGCTTATCACCGGAGCTACTTCTCAGTAGGCTCCTATTCTTGTGGAGTTGATGTTCAGTTTCAGCTAGAGTCTGTAGTATCTTTCTCCTAATCAGAAAGTGCTGACAGTATTGAAACGAAGGCTTTCATTCGCTTAAGTTGTTGTTAGCTGCCCTTGAATAGACTTTGACACACAACAACCTTGTCAATAAGACATCTCCAAGACCTTTTGTCCTCAACCTCTCTGTCCAAGGCCTGCAGGCCCAGGCCTGTCCACCCTGTGTAAGTCTAACCATCTGGCAGGTGGTGGTCTTCTCTTTCTACTGCCTTCCACCTTTCCTAGTATCATTCTCTTTTCTAATAATTCATTTTTTCACATGATGTGGCCAAACTACAACAGCCTCAGTTTAGTCATCTGGGCTTCCAAGGATAGTTTGGGCTTGATCTCTTCTAGAACCCATTTGTTTGTCTTCTTGGCCATCCACAATACTCTCAGTACTTCCACTGTGTCCCAAACTTCTGTTCATTGTTAGTTTCCGGGCAAGGTACAAGGTGTTGGTGATTACCTTCAAAGCCCTACATGGCTTGGGTCCAGAATACTTAAGAGATCGCCTACCTCCATACTGTCCGTCCTGCACTCTAAGGTCCTTGGGGAAGAATCTACTTCAGCCAATAAAATCCAGGCTAACTTCAGTCACCCAGAGGGCCTTTTCCATCGCAGCTCCGAAGCTATGGAATGACCTGCCGAAGGAGATCCATGACATTTCTACTCTTACAGCCTTTAAGAAGGCTCTTAAAACGAATCTCTTCCGGCAGGCCTTCCCTACCTAGTTCTACTCCCCATTTACTGTGACTTATGTCACTCTGTCCACCAATTCTTCTCTTAAATTTAATGAGAAGAATTAAATTAAAATTAATTAAAATAAAATCCTTGCCTCAAGAAGAAGAGCCCTCCCTCCATGACATCATCATCAGACCTGGGAGGGAGTGAAAAAGAGAGGCCCAACTTCCATCAGGCCTAACTGTGAATGTACTCACTTTGCTCTCTTTAATTTTATTGTATTTTATTTATTTATTGTATTTTATTTTATTATCTTTATTTTTACTGTTGTAACCCACCTGGATTCCTTGTGATTGGGCGGGCTATAAATAAATCATTATATTATTATTATTATTATTATTATTGTTGTTGTTGTTGTTGTTGTTGTTGTTGTTGTTCTTCTGGTTCCCGGTCAACTAAATTTAATAGTTAACTTCTTCTATTGGAAAATGCAGGTGCAAATCAATACACACAGTTAGATCTTCTGACAGAAAGATTAGGATGTTAAGTCAGGTCATTTATGTGAAGTCAAAGGCTTTCGTGGTCAGCATTCATATTTTTTGTGGGTTTTTTCGGGATATGTGGCCATGTTCCAGAAGAGTTTATTCCTGACGTTTCGCCAGCATCTGTGGCTGGCATCTTCAGAGAATGCTGACCTGGAAGTAAGTGTGTGTGTGTGTGTGTGTGTGTGTGTGTGTGTGTGTGTGTGTACGTACACACACACACAGTGTGATCCTCTGTAAGGAGGAGTGATTCCCATGTTAATCTGTGTATTGTTCTGTTGTTGATGGTAGGGACTCAGGATGGGAGGGTATGCAAAAGAGGATTAGTGTCTGTCAGTTGGTGATCATTGTCTGCTGGAAAAGTTCCTGACCCTGGGTGGTTTCTCATTTGCATTTGCTGAGTACTGATTTTGCTATTTTGCAGGACTGGTACCATCAACAACAGAACAATACACAGATTAACATGGGAATCACTCCTCCTTACACAGGGTCACACAGTATGTACCATATATACCCACTCTTTTCCAAGTCAGCATTCTCTGAAGATGTCAGCCACAGATGCTGGCAAAACGTCAGGAATAAACTCTTCTAGAACACGGCCACATAGCCCGAAAAACCCACAAAAAACTACAGTTCATTTATGTTTATTTGCATAGTTTTCTCCAAATTTTTTTTTAAAAATTGGTTGAGATCAGAAAAAAAAATGTATGACACCACCACAATATCTTGGAAAAAGAAAATCTATACAGTCCCATGAAAAAGGACCGAAAAACTCCTCCCTTCATGTGAAGGAAAGAGTTTCTACCAAAGAGCTCAAGATCTCTTGCGAAAAAACAGTTTCAGAAAATTAAGTGTTGGGATGGAAACTGACATTTTATTTTCACAGAAGAAACTGCTTCTGTGACCATCTGATCTATTACACGGCTTCTGTGTTTGATATTCCTACACTGATATCATTTCAAATAATTCATCAAATTGCCATAAGCAGATTAAAGTGGTTTATCTTCTGCCTACAAATAGGCAGAGATAATAAAGCAGTAGAACAACAAAAAGCATTTCTGAGAAAAGCTTAGTGGTAGAAAGTACACAGTTGCCAATTAACTGATAGAAAAGCTTTGCTATTATTATGGGTACTACTATTATCATAAATCTTGATTCCTTCCTTCAGAGAGCAGTTTTTACACGTTTCTATTAGATTTTGCTACAAATACAATTGTGTAATCTCTTGACTGACACTGCCTGTGTTTAAGCAATTGATGTTACAGAAAAATAATTCTGTGGAGCCAAAACTTCTCTAGCTTAACTGAACAGTTAGCCATGTAGATTATCTGACAGAAGAGGTTGAACTGAAAGGGAAAGAAGCTGCTTGGTATTTCCTGCCAGAAGCCTTCTAATGCTACTAATCAAAATACATTTGACAGTCATTTTGTCTTTTCCATGTGTGTGGAAAAGGAAAAGGCAGAAAAAGTAATGGGTAAAGGTTTCACTTGGAAACACCTGATGAGAGCATGTTCATATTGGTAAACACTTCAATGTGGTAAATTTATCAGCACAAACAGTACCAGTCTGCCATAAGAAGGCCCACAAATCAAGACAAAACAATTTGTGCCTTTTAATTTTGTAAAAGTGTTCTTTAAAAAGCTGTTTCCTGACTGGAGAGATTTATTGTAGTTTTAAGTAGTTCTCCAGAATGTGGTGGCTAGGATCAGCCAACATCCTCCAAAAGTGTCTTAGCTACTGTTTAACATGCAAGTATTTCTAATATTAAGGAGTTTTGAGAAGGAATTGTCCTGATTTTAAGGAAAACTGAACATCTTCACGTACATTGCCTTTGAGTATTGGTAACATCCAATGAAAAGTCTGGCATAAGGCCATTTAAAAGCAACCTCCCACCAAAAAACAGATGTGGAAAAAATGTAACACAATATAATAAAATTATTGGCTATATGCAATTGTTAATCCTAACTAGAGCAGACCAATTTAATCACCATAAACTTGGTAAGTTAAAAATTATATAATATTCAGCTATTCAAAGGATCTATTCTAATTGAAACTAACAACTGGATACAGTAATTAATTAATATACCGTTGCTGTCAATGTGACCACTGAATATAAAGTCTTCTTGTTTTTAATGGGCCCAAATTCATAGTTTGATTATAGAGGGCTGTTTAGCATGTCAGTCTTTTCATTAACAGGGCCATGGGTTAAAGCAGCTTAGTTTTCTTTTCTAAGCATTTCCTATACAGCAATCATCACTCTAAAGCTACAGTACAGTATGTACAAGATCCAGGGAGGTAAAATAGGAGTGATTTAGCGCTTCTGGATTTTGGTAGCTAGAAGATTTCCTATTCTCATGCTCAGAACAAAACAAGTCAACATAAATTGTGCTTTCAAGGAACAATAGAAACCATTTTATATGCTCTTTTTAAAAAGGTCAACTCTTAATTATCCCCATATTAAACATAACTAAGAAGCAAAGCCAAATTCTGAGATTGTGGCTGGACAGGATAGTGGTCACTACCAACTAGAGGAAACCCATTAAATCAATTGTTGAACAATTACTCACCACATCAGTCAACTCCACTGATTCAGTGGATCTACTCTAGTCAAAACTAACAATAGAATTTAGGCTAGTAACTCTGAATCAACCAAGTATCCATGCTGGCTCAAAGGTTTTGGGAGCTGTAGTCCAAAACTTTTTTCCTGCAAGTTCTGCTAACAGACAAATATTATAAACAACACTGTAATACAACTTTAAGTAATGCAATGCCCATGTCTTTTGACAGTGAACTGCAGCCCAGCAAATACTTGACTTTGTTAAAGACATTTGGAAAGTTGGATTGGTGAGAATTCCATTTGATTGGCTTTTTGCTAAGAATTATCCAAAAATCTTCAGCCATGCAATGGACAGATTTTAAAAATTGGAAGTATGAGAAACTGAAACAGATCTATCAATCCAAGCAGGGAATTCTGAGTCCTCTGGATTTGAACTCCAGTATGTTCAGCCATGTTTGTAGTGCTGATGTGTGTGGTTGCCCTCTCTTTTTTTCTGACAGCTTTTTCACCTTCAACGGTTAAACGACAGGCAGTCACAACACAGACCTATGCTGGGAATACTGCACTTTTCAATTTAGCCGGTTGAAACTTTCGTTTGATTTGCTTTTGATAAGAATTTGCCATAAATTTGTCCATAAAAGAGATGGAAAGAATTGTTCTCACTTGTATCTGGAGGAAAATGTTTTAAAAGAGAGGTGCATGGACCACGCTTAACACACAGATTGAAGGAACATTTACTTCAAACCAATTATCAGTGATTCTAATGGCATTTTGCATCCAAGATCACTGCTTCAGCCTATTAAAATTGACTTGACCTAACAATGTAAATTCTGCTTTCTTAAACCAGGCAGTTTATTCAAATCTATGCAATTTACTGATTAGTGTAAGTAAGATTGCAGCCTAAATCACAAAAGTCATCACATATCATTAATAAATTATCATTTTCAGACACAAATACATATCTAAAATAACATTCCCAGTATTTAATAATGCACAGAATATAAAGAATTCTAAACATGACAATATTTCCAGTAAAAGCACTCTTTGTAAAAATACTGCACTCTACCTCCTTATTGGTGGGAGTTTCTGCTGTACCACAGACATCTTGGTGATGTTGAATACTTGATGATTCAGCACCTTGGGGTGAAGATGAATCAGGAGATGGAGACTAGATATAAAAGGATATACAATGAAATGAAATCCTGAATCAACAATATATTGCGTTTTTCTTGTTTTTATTTTGTGACTGAGATTTACCGTAGGTAAAGAGCTTCCCAGTAGGAAAAATCTAGGTAAAATTTATCAAGCAATTTTTCATCAATTATCTTTAGACTACATTGACACTCATCCCTCCCCATTTGCTGAGGTTAGGGGCACAGGACCCCTGTGAGTATGGAAAAAACGCAAGTAACAAAAACACTAGGTTTTTACCTGAAAGAACACCTCTCTAGAAATCTCTAGGTCCTCCAATACAACTCTGTGGTCAACATCTGCCAGAAACTGACCACAGAATTGCACTGGAGGAGCTAAAAATGCCTAGTGGAGTGTTCTCTCTAGGAATCTCTAGGTCCTGCAGTGTAACCTTTGGTTAAAGTTGACCATCGAATTGCGCTGGAGGACCTAGATATTCCTAGAAAGAACATATTAATAACATCTGTGAATAATCAAATCTTCAATACTCAAAGCTGCAAACGTGGAGGGATGAGTGTATTTGGAAGCAAATCTTCATTAACTGTAAATCTGCTTAGAATCACAATGAAATTATGCAGGATTAAATATTTAGGGTTCTATTTAAGTCACTAATTTGAGAAAGATTTCTTCAAGTCTTATCTATGGGTAAAACATTGAGGACAAGTACAGCATAATCCTATAAACATAATTTTTACTGATTTCACTGTAACCTTCCAAGGCTTGATTTAGTATTTTGCTGCTGAACATTGGTTAAGTTGTAAATTTTATTAAACCACATAAACTTCACTGTTGCAACACTAAATTCATAGTATTGATTAGACATTAAAAAATTTCAAGTATTGATTAGACATTTAAAAAAAACTCTGAATGCAGGCTATTGCCTAAGACAGAGTTCGCACAGTCAGTTTTTTTGTGGCTGAATATTGTTATTGTCTTCTATTTTTATTCTGATCAGAAAGTAAAATAAGGATGCAAAACAAGCTCACAGATTCACAATGTGATAAATATCACTGCGCAGTGGAGTCCTGCTAAAGTTGTTTTCACAATGTGACTTGCATTGGTTAAAACACAGGTGTTTCCAAAATGGATCAAAAACTCTAAAAAAATACACAAACAATTACAATAATCAACCTAGTCCTGCTCTTATTTAATTTAACATACAGGAGTTCCAAATGTCAGCCAACATATTTTCAAGGGTAAAGATACAGCTCTTCTTTCTCCTACCCTTCTTTCTGTTATTTCTCCCATCCCATCAACCATACCCCAAGCTTTCCCTGAACATCCTCTAGTGCAAAAAGAGTAAAGACTAGTTTGAAATGGCATTGAAGTCAGCTGGGTGCCAGAACTAAGCAGGGGCCCGTTCACACTACACAGTCATAGCACTATCATTCCACTTTAAGTGCCATGACTTAATCCTAAGGAATCCTGCCATTTGTAGTTTGCTGAGGCACTACAACAGAGATACAATAATGTTGTTGTTGTTTTTCAGACAAACAAAGGCAGTTTGAAAGAAAAATGGCTACTTGTATTATGCATGCTCATCCCAATTTCCCCTCTGGTAAAAAAAAAAGTTGTTCACAATGTTTTATAACAACTTTAACCAAAGGTGATAATGGAACAAAAGAAATATGGGTATAGATCATGGGATGACAACAATCCTTTACAAACCTGAAAAAAACTACATTCTACTAACATAAAAATGTTCTACTGCTATTAGATTTCATGATATTAAGCTGTGTTACACCTCCGCGCCATCAGTAATATTACAGTACATGCAGTCCAGTAGCCAAAACTATATTCATAATTAAAGATTATATAGCTATTTTCCTACTTTGTTGCTGGTATCCCTACTGCAAGATCTTTATATACACTGTAACATATGCATCTGACAAGAAATATCATCCATCAACATCCAGCATCATTTAGAATACATAATCATTGATTTCTGTGTCTATCTTGGAAATGTCCTATTTATCCTACCATACATTCTGAGTTAGGAATAATCAAAACACTAGGACAGACTCACAATGCAAATTAAAATAGTCAGTGAGATAATGGATGTTTCTACTTCATCCATTATCTACAGAAATCATATCAACGTAATACTCTTTGATAAAATATAAGCATATTTAAAATTTGGAACTGTACAGACAGCACACTTCGGAGTCTAAGGGTGAATCTACACTGTGAGGCACCACATTCTTTAGTAGAGAAGGAAACTAAAATTCCTGGAATCCATAGGATGGAGCTATAACACTTAAAGTATTGTCTAACTGCATTATTTCTACAATGTAGATTCATCCACAGTTAAAAGAAATTATCCTAAATCACCAGTTACCAGAATTCACGTACCATTCTCCTAAGAAACTCAACCTGATACATCCAAAAATTCTCCATTTTGCTTTTCCTGTTGTTTTGCTTCAGCTACCAAGTCAGCCACTAATTAGCATGTGTCACCAAATTGCTTTTTCCAGTAGTGTTATGTACCTGGGACATGAAAATGAAACCTGTAACAGGAGATGTTGTGTATGGCCTATGTAGATTAACCTTCTTTATTACCAGAGAGCTCTAAGCAGGTCATTCTACCAGAACAAGAAGCCTTTGTTTCACAATAGGGTTTATATTCCTATTATCTAGAGCCTTATTTGTGTAGCAGAACTCTAGCATTATTGGTATCTTCTAACTTAATAACATTATAGGGAATGCTATAAAATGTAAAATGGTTCATGTTGTTATTTAATGGCTAAAATTAGATATATAATTTTAAACCCAGTCTTAAACCAATTTTGGGAGCCATTACTAACCCAGTATCAATACAAAAGAAATAGAGGAAGATTGTTGTGGAGGAAAATGTGTACATTTGCTGTTTTCCCAATTGCCCATAGTCCATCCCTCATGGACAGGGGATATTGATTAAATCCAACTGGAAGGAAGATGGACAATTTCTCTTCTAAATGACACTTTAAAAAGAAAAAAATTCCTGAATGGTGAGAGTAATGGGAGAGATTTGTATATTGTAGCAGGGCTAGCCTGAAAGCCAGTGTTCACTATTCTGATGGTTGGTTCTGAAACTGCTATGAAATTCTAGAAAAAAAAATTGCAAGCCCAATTTCATCTGAGAATGTTGTTGTTGTTGTTGTGTGCCTTAAAGTTGTCGACCCTAAGGTGACCCTATCACGGGGTTTTCTGGAGCTGAGAGAGTATGACTTGTCCAAGATCACTCAGTTGATTTCCATGGCCAAGCGGGCATCAAACCCTGACCCAGAGTCATAGTCCAAAGCTCAAACCATGACACAATGCTGGCTCTGAGAATAGGATAGAGATATACAAAACACCACAAATATTGCACATAGTGCATCCTGGGTTTCTGCAAATCACCCAAAGGAGGGCAGCAAAAAATATTACAGCAATGTGTACCAAGGATTTACACTACCTAGAGAAGACAGCAATGAACTCTACAGACAGGCCAAAATAAAGCTGCTTCAGATCACTTTGGATGTATGCTGTTTAAATGACGCATGTGTCATAAGAGTCCAGAAACCGCACCAAAGCTGCGCTCCAGTCCTTAGAACTGGACCACTTTAACTGCCATGGCTCAATGCTATGGAATTCTGGCATTTGTAGGTTTGTGAGCTATTTTGCCATCTCTGTCAGAGAGCTCCGGTGCCACAACATATTATAAAATCCAGGATTCCACAGGATGGAGTCATGCCAGTTAAAATGATGTCAAACTGCATTAATTCTGCAGTGTGGGAGCAGCCTAAGTTATCTATATCGTAGCAACTCCAAAATCTTTAGGTTTTATTTTAAAATCAAAGGCCTGTTACAGACAGCCAAAATAAAGCTGCTTCGAGTCACAGTGGAGGTATGGTGTTTCAATGGTGCATGCGTCCTAAGAGTCCAGAAGTCACACCAAAGCCACGATCCAGCCCTAAGAACTGGAGCGTGGCTTTGGTGTGGCTTCTGGACTCTTAGGACACATGCATCATTGAAACACCATACCTCCACTGTGACTCGAAGCAGCTTTATTTTGGCTGTCTGTAACAGGCCAAAGTGTTTAGAATTAGATTGCTCATAGATCTAGGTATCTTCCTACAGAACGTAGAATTACTATAAAACTGATATAATAAAGTTGATATAGTACAGAGGGCCCCTGTCATCCCCTGGGGTTTGGTTTCAGGAGGCCCTATGGATACCCAAATCCTTGGATACTCAAGTCCCATTAAATACAATGGCATAATAAAATGGTGCCCCTTATAAAAAATGGCAAAATAAGGTTTGCTTTTGGAATTTATATTTTTGGAATATCTTCAAGCCATGCATGGTTGAATCACTGGATTAAAAAATCTGTGGATACAGAAGATTGATGTAGTCTGTTTAGAAGTACTATACAGTGGTACCTCGGGATACGAAATACCCAGGTTACGAAATTTTCGGGATACGAAAAAATCCCATAGGGAATTATTGTTTCGGGTTACGAATGTTTTTTCGGGTTACGAAAAAACTTTTGGTGCTTTTTTCGGCTTTTTCGCACGGAATCGCGGCTTTTCCCCATTAGCGCCTATGGCAATTCGGCTTACGAAGGCTTTTCGGGTTACGAACGGTGCCACGGAACGAATTAATTTCGTAACCCGAGGCACCACTGTACTGTCTTGAAAGTAGAGGCTGCTGCCCCACTGCAGAATTAATACAGTTTGCAATTAATTCTTCATTAATTCTGTAGTGTAGATGCAGCCTTAGTTATACTTTAAGGCCTGTTACAGACGGCCAAAATAAAGCTGCTTCGGGTCTCTTTGGAGGTATGCTATTTAAATGATGCATGGGTCCTACGAGTCCGGAGGTCGCGCCAAAGCCACACTCCATTCCTAAGCACTGGAGTGCAGCTTTGGTGCAGCTTCCGGATTCTTTGGATGCATGCATCATTTAAACAGCATACCTCCAAAAAGACCCGAAGCAGCTTTATTTTGGCAGTCTGTAACAGGCCTAAGTAGACCTACTGATATCAATGGGACTTAAATTAGTCATGATGGCCTGAAGTCCTTCTGATCTCAACAAATGTATTTTAAGTGTAAATAAGTCTGGACTGAAGTAGTTAATTCTGAAATATGAATCAAGCCTTTCATGGTAGTATGAATAATCCTAGGACCCTCCCCATTTTTTAAAAGGTAGTGTCATAGTTAGCAAAATTCAGGCTATTCAAGCATTAAAATGTTCAAAAATTACTTCGTTAGCTGCATAATTTTAGGAATTTATAATATCAATAGAAAGCCCAAAGGAATTCCCAGCTGTTCCAAGCAACATCTCTTAAAGCTTTTGCTTACCAAACACTGAGCATATTACCACATCCATATAACTGGTCACATTGTGCAGCACCTGAAACCTGCTCAATTATTCAATGCAGTCCTTCTCAATTCCCTTTATTAATAATAGATTAGCCTGCTGTGGAAAAACTGAAGGTCTGCAAAGCTGCCTAAGCATCAGACTGAGAACTGAGGGAAACTTGTTGACATAAATGGAAATTTAAAACAAAAGGAGCATTACCTAAACAGGAGGGAGAAAATGGGAGAGAATGCATTCCTCAGAAATGTTAAATTCCACTTCATATAACCAAACCAACCATGTGCATAATTTACTAAACACCATAAAAACAAATCTATGCTGTCTGAGGTTTGCAAGCCCAGGGAAGAGCTGTCATAAGCTGTTCTTCTGCCTCACTGAGTGAGAAGCATTGGGTGTGGAAAATTGTTGCTACACTGGTCTTGGAAGATGGGACATGCAAAGTTGGCAAGAGATATGTTATATTACGTCAGCCTCCAACTGAAGGAAATGTAAGCCTCACACTCAACTTCTTTATCTGGAAACCACGAAATGTACAACATTAAAAACATATATTTTTCTTTACCAAGCTCACTTGCTCCATCTATGCCCACAGATTTATACCTTTGTTCAAACAGGAAAATGGTAAGGCACCCTGAATATTTCAAGGGGCATATTTTTTTTAGGTATGCTAGACATCATCATAATCTCTGGGAAATTTGCAGGACAATCCACAAGTGATTTGATCAAAGCAATCCAGCTTCTTCTAGAGCCAGTATTTTATATGTTTGTAGTCTATTTACATGGTTTTTATTTATTTAAATTTCTTTGCATTTGTTTTCTTTGCATTTGCTGCCCTGAGATCTTTTGATATAGTGAAATAGAAATATTTTGATGAATAAACAGTGGTATTAATACAGCCATCAGGATGTTCTTGCCGAACTCCCAGCATTATATTTTATCAAAGAGTATTATGTTGATATGATTTCTGTAGATAATGGATGAAGTAGAAACATCCATTATCTTACTGACTATTTTAATTTGCATTGTGAGTTTGTCCTAGTGTTTTGATTATTCCTAACTCAGAATGTATGGTAGGATAAATAGGACATTTACAAGATAGACACAGAAATCAATGATTATGTATTCTAAATTGCATTGGCCTTTTTTAGCTGCCGCATCGCACTGTTGACTCATGTTAAACTTATGGTCTACTTGGACTCCTAGATCCCTTTCGCATGTAGTTTCATTCAGCCAGGTGTCCCCCATTCCGTATCTGTGCATTTCATTTTTCCACCCTAAGTGCAGTACCTTACATTTCTCCTTGCTGAACCCCATTCCGCTAGCCTTGGCCCAGCTTTCCAGTCCATTCAGGTCACCTTGAATTCTGATCCTGTCCTCCACGCCATCTCACAACCAAGCAGAGTGCTGGATAAATGGATTTTCTGGCCTCAATCTATGTTGCCTTCTGCTATGTAGTAAGCCCCATACAGTTAACCCACAACCTGAGGTAAATGAAATAATTTTATTCTCGAACTAAATAGTAACAACTAAAGAGGGAGATAAAAGAACAATCAGACAAGTGGCAGGGCAAGTGGCCGGATGAGATAAAAAAAGAGGTGAGCAGCGTGCAAAAAGAGACAACTGAGGAGAAGCAAGCCAGGGAGGGAAAAGATAGAGAAAACCAATCAAACTTAACACAAGGAGTCAGGTCTGGTCAGTTGCTAACAAGTTTGTGCATGAACTGCAAAATAGTTGTAATAAGAGCCCAGAGCAAGAAAACATTTAGCAGGAATGCCCTTTTTAGGGCAGAATAAAAAAGAATACCACTGAATGATAAATTATCAAAGGGAGCATAACACCATGCAACAGAGCTTGTACACCTAATGCAGATATCAACAGTACTTCTGAGATTATACTATTTCTCAAACCATATTAATGTCGCATTTGACAAAGAGGTTTTGCATTTTATCCTAGAGAGAAAAGCTTGCACTATTCTTGCATTTAGAGTTCAAACACTTTCCCTTTCAAGGTGATCTGTACTTTTTTATGAGATGAAGCTATGGGAGTAACAGGAAGAGCAAGTTAATTCTTTGGCCCACCCACACCCCACATAGTCCTTTTCAAAGCATCACTGAGTTAATTTTCTGAATGTGTTGAAGAATATGATCCAAAATACACTGCAGAAATAATCCAGTTTGAGACCACTTTAACTGCCCTGGCTCAATGCTAGGGAATTCTGGGAACTGTAGTCTTGTGAGACATTTAGCATTCTCTCTCAGAGAGCTCTAAATAAACTACAATTCTCAGCATTCCCTAATACTGAGCTGGGGCAGTTAAAGCAGTCTCAAACTGTATAATTTCTGCAATTTGTTTTGGACCGATGGGATTTTTCTGTTGAATAAGAAACAGCAGTTAACAGGACTATATCTTTCTCAATCCATCTTGCCCATCTAAGACAAAGAATACAATGAAAACTGAGCATGGAAGCATAGCCACATACAGCATGCATGCGGCCACTGAACAAGAGACTCTTCTAGGTAAAATGATAAGAGAACTCCCTGGAGATAGCAACCCTAATGTAGGCTGAAGTCAAAAGAATAGCTGATTTGTGACTTGATGTACAAACCAGTATGTTTTATAACCTACTTCAAATAACTCTTGTAGTTTAATAGACAGAGGGAAATACTCAGATCTGGCAAGATGCTAGTACATTCAAGATAAATTAAGTCAATGAAATCATAGCATTCTTCATTAAGGCTTTGGGCTGCAATCCAGCACACAGGCTGCCTATATCATATAAAAGTCAAATTATGGTCAGTAGGCTAAGTGTTTGCAGAACTTCAGCTGTGGCTTTCTGTTACAGAATCCCTGCAGTTGAACTGGAGAACATTCAGTCTTCCAGATCCTGATGAACTACTAGCCCACCATGCTTCATCACTGGCCATGCTGGCTAGGTCTGATGGAAACTGGAGTTCTGCAATCTGTGGAGGGCCACATGTTCTCAAGGCCCATTATACACCAAATATTTCAAGGCCATCCAGTGGCATTGTTCATATATAAAACTTAAAAACAATACTGACCAGAAGGTGAGAGATAGAATTCTGTACTGTAACTGAAAGCACTTAATGTTTTTGAATCTACTAGTGACAGGGGCTAATGCATGAAGCAATACTATGTGGATAATGGAAGGAAATAGCTCTGGTTGTAGAGTGATTGAAACAGTCACATAAATCAAAAGGAATATTGATAGCTACATTATCTGAGCTTGAAACGATACCATGCAGGGACTTGGCACTGCTTCTAATAGAAACAAATGCTTTAGTGCAAATATTTTGAATATGTCTTTAAGTGTATATGTTTTAGTTGTGCCACATTGTTACTACTACTGCTACTATCATCACCACCACCACCACCATTCTTATTCCCCATTTTCACCAAAATTAGGAATCAAGAAGGTGTACAATTTAAAACAAGCAGGTGTAGCTGTGTTGGCCATTTAACAAATTAAAACAAAAATCCTGATACAAATATGATGTTTTTCCTGATGCAAAAATGAAGAATTCTTGAGGAATTCATTGTTCTCTGCCTACAAAGAGGCCTGTGACCTCACTGGAATGGAGGCATACTGGATTGCAAAAGAGGGGTCCCTGTTGAGATGAAATTTGGATTTTAAATTTCCTGCACTTTGAAAATCTCCCTATTGCCGCATGGCCAGAAGGAGGAGGAGCATGCCTGCAAAAGATATCTTCCCCAGCACACCATCTTTAATACCTTCAGCTCTAAAAGCCTGGCAGAATAATTAAAAAAAAAAGATTTTTGTCTGGCAAAGGCAGCACAGCTGTGAAGCAGCCATTTTTGCTCCTTGTGAAGGGAGTTCCAGAACCTAGGGGCAGCCACTGAGAAGACTTCTCTCTTGTGTCTTCATCAGCCATGCTTGTGAAAGTGGTGCGAATGAAAGAAGGGTCTCTCCCAAGGATCTCAGGGCAGGCTCATACAGGGAAATACATTCTGTCAGACACACTGGAGATAAGCCACATAGGGCTTTTCAGGTCATAACCAGAACCTTGAACTGAGCCTGTAAATAGACTGGCAGTCAGTGGAGCTATAGTTTTTAAAATATGTTTTTAATTTTTTTTACCACTATATTACAACAATGATTAAGGGGTAACTAAGGAAGAATTTGTATTGGAATCATTCTGATAGTGTAATATTTTGTTTTCCAAGCAGTTAAAAACATTGATAAAATACTGAGCATCAAAGTAAAAAATGTACAGGGACCAATTCTGCCAGATTTTGTCATCCAAAATTGCCATCCAGGTGTTTAGTATACTTACATCTCCCTCTAGTGGCCTCTGATCCTCACCATCCCTAGTTGGGCTGATGTCTTGCCTCATCACCCAAATGGGTTCTTTGGGCTCATCAGGGGTATAAGGGGAACGGATGGTCCTTGTCTTTACTTCCTCAATAGCTTCTTTAATGTCTTTAATGGCCAGTGATATTGCATCCCTTTTTTCCTTGCTATATCTTTGCACTGATTCCCCCGCATTAACTGATGGTCTAGAGCCAACTGAAAGTTGACTGTTGCTTTCAGGACACACATTAGCAAGAGCATTACTGGAGTCCATGTTCTGCTCTGCTTCAGGCATGTCTTCAGCAGCTTTGTCTAGGCTCTGGGAACTCATACTCTGTTTAACTTCAGCCACAATTTGGTCAATATCTTCTTCTTGTTCATAACTATCCATCCTTGGATATGGAGCAAACTCTGCCTCTTTCTCAGGACTGTCGGACTCTCCGTCAGAGCGCTCATCATAATGGTGGAGGCGTGCACCTAAAGCTTCCTTCCGATAGTTGTCAGCCTCTTCCCTCTCTTGCTCATACAGCCTCAGGCCTTCCCTGACATCAAGGTCAGGTGTGTCACCTATTTCCTCATACACATGTTCCTGCAGTCCATAGTCAGCATAGGGCTCTGCATACTGCTCATCTTCCCCTCGATGGAAGAGCCGGTGGGTGTACACATAGCCTGAATATGCTGCATTCATGGCTTCCTCATGCTCAATGGAATGAAAGTGCAAGTGGTTGGGAAGAGTTCGGGTATGAAGAGTCTCAGCATGTTCTGCTTCAGCGTTTTCGGTGTACTCCTCTGCTTCAGGTCTGTACTGCACTGCATAGGCGCTCTCATCCTCATTCTCTAACACTCTGTCTCCTTCATAGTTATCCCCTGATGTGGCTATGACATCTCCCTCAGCAGTATCAGTGTGATTATGGAATCCACTCTCCGTGCTAGCTGATCGTGCTAACATGCTTTCTTCTTCATGTCTGGAATGCCTTTCTTGGCCACCATTGGCACATCTTGGATAAACAGCATACTGTTGCTGTTCCTCCTCCGCCTCAGAGTGCTCCAGGTCTGCCTCTATAGACTCACTGACTTCTCTATTTCCTGGTTCATCATTGCCCTCTCCTTCAGGTGGCCCCTCAAAATGGTTCATGGCAGATTGTAAAGGATGTTTCACTTATTCTATTGACATTTTGTGTGTTGAGTCTGTAAAGAAATGATTTAAAAGGGGCAGTTATTACACAATGGCAAAGGAACTAGACATTTTAAAGTTCTGAAGAATTAATATAATATTTCTGCTTTCAAATCTAGCACTGGGTGGCATTTCTGCTTTCAAAAATCAACTTATCTAAGATGTAGTAAAAACCAGAGTCATGCACTAAATTTGATAAGCAGAGAGTGAATATCAGATGTTACCCAAACTGTTACCATAAGCAGAAAATAATGACAAGAATAGAGAATGCATGGTATACTAGCCAACTAGCTGAAACTGAATAGGCTAGCAAATGAGATACACAGTATGAAGGATACTCTGCAAAAAAAAAATTAATGCATATAGCATACTGGTCAAAAAAAGAGAAAAAGAAGACGGTTGTTGAAGGACAAAAAGCTCTGCAAGGGCAAGAGGAAAACATATTAAGTTAAAAGGACAAATATGGCCTGGGGCAATGCATTTAATATGACAGATGGGAAGTACTGTAAGAAGATAGGCTGTTGAATATAAAAGAAGGATTTACACATAAAAGATATCTGGTAGAAACAGAAAAACATGAAAAATAAAAAGTAAACCAATTGATTTAACAGAAGTTGAAGAAAAATGCTGCACAACAACATGTGCTATTCTTGTACTCAAGTGTTCTTGTCTCAGAACAACAATAACAACCAATTCCTTATCCAGGAGAAAAGAGAATTAGACAAATTCCCCTGCCTTGAACTTTTTATTTTCTCTGCTCTTAAATCAAGAACCTAAGCTAAAACTATTAGTAAACAGACTATGCTTTTGATAAACAAAATTTTCCCATGCCCCCCCCCCCCCACTGCAAAGCTGCTTGAATACCATTTTTACTCTGTTGTATATTTGCTGAAGGCTTTGAAATGCAGCATTATAAATAAGGAAGGCCCAGGAACAGAAAGAGTCATCAAACCATACACTCAAGAGTAAAATAAAAATTGTAGCTTGTGATTTATTGCAATTGTGGGGGGAAACAGGAAAAGTTGTTTGTCAAACAGAAGTGTTTATCACATGGAATGACTATAAATGGATATGTCATGTCAATAAATATTTCACAGACTCATAGCGTTGTGGCGCTAGAAATCTATGAACCTAACAATGAGCAGTGTGAATAACATGTAACCACTCCTGCTAAGTCCTCTCGAGCCAGTGCTGGAAAGAGAATACGGTATTGTCACTAATGCTTGCTGTAGATCCAAACAGACACATTACATTTTAGCCCTGCATGAGGGCAAACCAAAGCCCCCCAAAATGCGAATCCCAGCATTCATCAATAATGACAATAGTGTCTCAATCTATTGGGAAATGCAATCCAATAATATTAAGAGAGACACATTTTGCCAGCCCTTGTTTTAGCCCTTTGTGGCTGAGCCAAAAGATGGCTGCTGTATAGGACTATTAAGCAGTGATCAGTATCTTTTACTACAAGGGTGGGCAAATCCAACAGTGCACATGCAGCCCCCAAGGGGTCAAAATAATTTCTTTTTGCTCCAGAATGCCCCCCGAGTACTCTCTAGGGGTGTATAGAGGGCATTTCCGCCATGTTCAGAGCCCCCCTGGGCCCCCTAAGAGATCAAAAACAGTTTTCGCAAAATTGTTCTTAAGACTTTT
Organism: Sceloporus undulatus; assembly: GCF_019175285.1. Lineage (NCBI taxonomy): Eukaryota > Metazoa > Chordata > Lepidosauria > Squamata > Phrynosomatidae > Sceloporus > Sceloporus undulatus. The sequence goes on from NC_056523.1 coordinate 243,359,471, forward strand.
TTTGTCTGGAAATGTTGCAAAATGTCCACTAGTGGGTATGGGGTAATTAATTTATTTATTCAGGGACAGGATAAATCTTTTATCAAACTAAAACACAGTGAAAATGCCCAATTTTGTTAGAAATGGATCTTCAAATTCCTGAACTGTAAGAAATCTCTATCATTTTGCTGCTTAATTAGAAGCTGGCAATAAAAATAAAAACAGAAGAAAACTTGAACCCAAAATAAGTCAAATTCCTTTGTTTCCTCTAGTTGTTTGCAGTGGAAAACAAATGTAAAGCACTCATTGCCTTTTTAAAAAAAACACTGAGAAGAGGATAGGCAAAATTGGGCATACAAAAGAAGAAAGGGTTAGTGCAGTCAAGCATGTACTAAGCTGGTAAAATTTACCACTCAGCCTTGAATGCTAACACTGGGAAAGCACAGAAATATTTTAAATAAACAGACAAATATCTTCACAATGAACTTCACAAATCTTAAAAAACAAAACCAGATAGTCAGCCTAGTGCTCATGTTTTGGACTACAGCTCCCATCTACTTCTGGTAGTATGGCTCATGATCAGAAACTGTGGAAGCTGTCATCCAACTATCTGGAGGGCACCTCAGAATAAATTGTTTGAATCCAATATAGGATCTTAAAGATACTAATTAAATTTGTCATTAAAACCATACATAAACAGTTTTGTCATGCTTTGTTCACTACCATCATTTAAAAATTCAGTGGCAAGGATTATTTCACTTTACAAACATATCCATAACTAACCCATAAAACGTTTACTGGATCACATTAAACAGTCTTGGTAATAATCCAAATGATGATAGAGTAGGGGAGAGAGGGAACCATAATATTAAGCTTTCTTACAAGAATGCTTCTTGTTATAACTCCAACGGTTCGGTAGTGGCAACGTCAATGAAACGTACAAGAAAACCCATGTCCACAGACTAAGGCTGAATCTGCACTGCAGAAGTAATGCAGTTTGGTATTGCTTTAACTGCCATGGCTCAATGCTATGGAATTCCTGGATTTGTAGTTTTTTAAGATACTTAAGCTTGTCTGTCTCTGGTGCCACAACAAGTAATAAATCTCAGAATTCTGTAGTATAGTGTAATGGCAGTTGGAGTGGTGTCAAACTGCTTTAACTTTACTGTGCGGATATACCTTAAGAGTGCAAATCAAGCAAGAAGCAAGCCTCCTGTTGACAGAAGTGCCTTGTTCTTTTGTAATACTGTACCTATCAGGTCTGCACTAAAAATTATGAATAAGCCAAGTTCCCGTCTTCCCTACACACATCTAAAATTAAATTCAGATATTTCGTTGTAATTTGCCTTCCACAACACAGACATGTCAAATGACTTTGCAAATAAAGACATACTACAACTCAGAAAAATGCAGCTCTGTCCCACCACAGTCCTTTCTAAGCACTCCTGGCTCTGTGCTCAAACTCTGATGCATGGCCTCTGGAAGCAATGAAATTAACAGGTTGCTTTCTGGTATTCCTAGCTTTGTATTGAAGTTAAAGCTATTGTACTGACTGCACAAAAACCATTCCCAATTTGAATTCATCTCCCTCTCTCCCCTTGTACCCTGGAGACACCCAAATTCCTTCCAAGGTTTATACATGACATTTTTCTATCTAGGTCTCAGTGGAAGGGGATCTCTGCTACCTTGAGTAAGGTGGCTGCCACATAGCAAAATTAATGCAGTATGATGTGACTTTAACTGTCATGGCTACATCCTATGGAATCCGGGGATCTGGAGTTTGTTGTGGCATGAGAGCTGTCAGAGAAGGTCAAACATCTCACAAAATCACAAATCCCAGTATTCCATGGAGTTGAGCCATGGCAGTTAAAGCAGTGTCAAACTGCATTAATTCTGGAGTGTAAATGCAGCCAAAGTTTCTACTTGTCTTACCCAGTGGTAGAGTGGAACCAGGATTCCTAGAGTCTATGCCAGGTTATTTGCCATACCTGTTCCCTCTGAATTTAGTTGTATTCTCCAAAGTGGAAGTAGAGAGCTTCCCATCAACTGTGTATCATTATGAGCTTTTCTTATTGTAATCCAAAGTATTTTAGGGTGGCCTTGAATGAACAAGCCCCATCAGCTTTACACAAGTACTGCTCCTGGTGCACCTGTTTTTAAATAGAAAGACAGATCAACAGTGCAGCCTAGACTTGTTTGTGTCATACCCCTTGGTGATGTCTCTACAGCATCTACTATGATGAGAGCATACATTTTAAAATCTATTACTACACCACTTCTTACAGTAGCTCACTTTGGCCTGTTACAGACTGCCCAAATAAAGTTGCTTCGGGTCTCTTTGGAGATATGCTATTTAAATTATGCATGGGTCCTAAGAATCCAGAAGCTGCACCAAAGCTGCACTCCAGTGCTTAGGAATGGAGTGTGGCTTTGGTGTGACCTCTGGACTCTTAGGACCCATGCATCATTTAAATAGCATATCTCCAAAGAGACCCGAAGCAACTTTATTTTGGCAGTCTGTAACAGGCCTATGACTGGTAACATTTAGAAAATATGAACTTTTTAAAAATAACATTTATTGTCAGGTTATGAACAGGTGCACAATGACGTCAGCCAATGGAGAGATAGCTGACAGATACCAAGCAACTTCCTTTGTAGCTTATTTTTATACCTGTATATTTGTATTTGCTTGCATAAACCTATGTTCTTCAAAAATACCTGTATGGGATTATTTCAAACACCCTCCAGGTTTGTCTGATTTCAATTTATTCTTCTGATGGTTTACAATGAATGATCCTTGGTATAAAGAATTAGCAGAGAATAATGTTGCTTTCTTACTGCTCAGGAACAATTTCAATTACTTTCCTAATGGGAACTGCACTGGCATGCAGTGATGAATGAATAAAAATCCAGCATGTGGATAAACACATTTTTCAAAGCTAGTGTTTTTAATCATGTTCTACAATAAATATTTACTCACAAAGCTATTGTGCTATTTTTCCTTTGAACTATTTTAGTAGAAAAATATAATTGTTACATCGGTTTTTAACAACATCATCAACAACAACAACCCACATCATGTCTCTGCTTGCATGGAGAGCAAAAGGCTATATAATCTTTGGTTCTTGAAACCATTTGTAAACAGTGCACATCACCAAAAACTTTCCAGCCTATGGCTCATCATTTAAAAGGTACTTGACTATAAGTTGACCTCATGTTTAAGTCAAGGGCTAGTTTTGGAGTCAAAATTATGGGTTTTGATATGACCCGTGGATAAACTGAGGATAAAATTTAGGGGCATGTAACAAAGGTACTAAAGGATGATACAAAAGAAAATGATGCCAAAGAACTTACAAAATTCTACGAGGCATAACTATTTGTGCTCAAAATAAAGGCTGGATGGATGAAAGAATTGTGTGTGTGTGTGTGTGTGTGTGTGTGTGTGTGTGTCAGTGATTCCAGGACATATTACATTTTTGCCTTTCACCAAGGGATGACTCCTTTTTTTAAAAAAGTACAGTACTTACAGTACCTATATTCACCTGTGGATAAGTTGACTCAGGGGGTTTTTTGGCCATTTTTTGACTAAAATTTCTAGACTTATACATGAATATATACAGTAATATCAAACTATGTTACAAGTAAGTAAATGCAAGGAATGCTATAGATGAAGTCTTCATTATGACTGAAATATCAATGTAAAAAGCCGATTAGGTGGCTAGCTGTCTGTGGCTTTTTCATGTATTTTTGTGACTGACACTTACATGACTGGTGAAAAAGTCTGAGTTCCTTCACTCAAGAGTAATTTACACTGCTGGGCAGGCATGATCCATCACTGAAATAGTCTAAATAGTGACATTTTCAGTGATCCATTTAAAAGAAAAAATAGAACTAAAGGAACAGAGTCAATCTTAAATGATTTAAATCATATGCAGGATTTACAGTATAGTACTTCATTATTCCATATGGTATCTATTTAGCAAATAAAAAAGGATTTGAATTTAAGACTCTGCTTTCCATGTCATCCTCTACTTATCAAGTCTTGAGGATGAAAAGAGATGCAAACTATTTCCTGTGAAATCTTCTGTAATAATGAGGAGACTTCTCATTATTGGAACTTTCTCTGGCATCAAGAATGAAAACTGTAGTTGAGTGTCAGTTTATGACATCATGCCACATTCCACAGACCCCTAAGATCTTATTCTATATCTGCTCACGAACGATCAATAGAGGGGCTCAAAAGGTCAGACAAAATACTTAAAGAAACACAAGTTCAATACTTAAAAAAACCTAAGCCCCACTATGGGTGGGGAATTAGGTTATTTGAGGACCTAAAGCAGCAAGGCAACTTTTCTCTCTTCCAGAGAAGTAAATAAACAAATATGTGTGGCATAGCTTATAGTAGTCCTTCTATGGTGTAGTAATTTGAGTGTTGGACTAGGACTCCAAAATACCAGGATTTGAATCCCCATTCAGCCCTGAAAACATTTTAGGTAACCTTAGGCAAATCACATTCTATTAGCCTTAGAAAAGAGTAATCGTAAACCTCCTCTAAATAAATCTTCCCAAGGAAACCCTAGGATGATGTTGCCATCAGTCAGTTGACTTGATGGCACATAACAACTCATATCTAAAGCACACAAGTATAGAGACTTCCTTGAATCCACACATTTGTCAGCAGAATATTTGTTTCCTTCATGAATGAAGATATTTGCATCCTTCACTGACCCTATCAAGCTTCTTCAGACCATTTTGGGTGACATATTTCCTTATTTTTTTAGTGGTGCATGGGTAACCATCCTAGTACCATCTGCTATTCCTCTACAGCCAGCAAACTATCTGGGGCCAGCCCTGTGTACATGTGACTCTCTCCCTCACAGATGTGCATTTTTGGCAAGTACACACAAAAGGCATAATATATAAAATGACCTTTCATGCAGCTGCATCTTCTGCATACTTGTCTGAATTACAGCAATCCAAACAAAAAGAGGAAGAAGCAGAAGTTGGAAGTAACAAGTTACAAATAACTAGCTACTGTTCATAAATCCCCTTCCCAGTAATGCAAGTGTAGCTATAATTTTTATGACTATACAGTGGTACCCCGGGTTACGAATTTAATTCGTTCCGCCGCCGCTTTCGTAACCCGAAATGCTTCGTAAGCCGAAAAAACCATAGGCGCTAATGGGGAAAAGCCGCGATTTCGTGCGAAATAGCGCCGAAAAGCACCAAAAAATTTTTCGTAACCCGAAAAAACCTTCGTAACCCGGAACAGTTTTTTTAAATGGATTTTTTTCGTAACCCGGAAATTTCGTAAGGCGGCGCATTCGTATTCCGGGGTACCACTGTATTTACTTTACTTGGTAGAGGTATGTGCAGTAGGTCCTCTAAAGAGGATTTCAAATTTTGGGTAGGGATATGAGAGGACTTTTCAGACCTCCTGGTCTATCCCTATTCAAGGTGTTAGAAGGTCAAAAACAGCACATGAACTGGGTTCAACAAGCAGACGTGAGCACTGATGCAATGTAACTGATTTTTTTTAAAAAATAGTATTGCAATTCTCCATTAGATCAGCTGCAATTTCCAGGCCATTTTCAAAGCCAAATCTATGTGCGATACGTTGTAATAATTTAAATGGGAAGTTAACAAAGCTAATCAAGTGCTTACATTCATACTATACAGTAAGATGAAAGCTGGTAAATCAACCTGTATTCACTTTTCAAACTGATTAAAATGCCATTACTTGCAATTTATTACCCTAAAATCAAACAAGAAAATAAAATTTAGCAGGGAAAGTTTGTGGTTTTTATTTTGAACATGCACAGTTAAAGGTCATCATGGATAAGTGCAAAACCTCTGTTGAAATTCTTAGTAAGCAATCCATAGCAGGCCACTCCCATACCAAAAGCTGTCTTACTGGACAGAGACTTCTGCAACATCTCATATGAACAAAAGGAAGCCACTGCAAAAATTAAACATGGTCCAATATTAAAATTGTTTGTGCCCACATTCAAAATGAAAAGGTAATTGTCAGAATAATGACATATCATTAATTGGTTTTCAAAATCAAGTTCGTCATTAATAACATATTTTTTATTATTTATTTTTAAAATACAGCTTTTCCTCAGCATTATATCCCCTAGTGCTTCCCGAAACCAAAAACATATATAGCTTTATATCTATATACAAAGCTTTTAACATATTATTTGAGAGGCAGGTGAAGCACTGACAACTTCCAGAAAGAAGAGCTTGCTAGTTTAAGGTTTTAGCAGAAAGCAATTGATTAGAGATCAGCACATTCTTCTCTTTCCCTAGTCCCTTATCCCTCAGACAAAAAGAGAGCACCTCCCTGCTGCTAGGTTTAAAGGATCTGGCATATGTTTGAATAATGCTATCATGAGGCAGGTGTTAAGACTAGCAGCCTCTCTCTTGTTCCTCTGCCAGCATGCCTCAGAGGCTCAAGCAGACTCCATCCCCAAATAGCATTAAGAGAGAATCAAATTATTCCTCAGAAATAATTAGGATGAAAAAAGGTGAAATGCAATTAATGTTCTCTGAATTACAAACAATATTCGCAATAATGTCCAAAGCAATTACCCATGACAAATACCGTGTGGCTTTTAAATGGCATTGTTCTCTTCAATGACTTCATAATAATTCCTAGCATATTCTACATGTTGGTGAGATTTCCCAGACCTAACAGAAATGCAATAATAAACAAACAAACAAACAAACAAATAAAAAATTTTAAAAATAGTGGACCTGCCTGCTTTTGTTTCCCTCCTTTTTAATGAGGAATGCAAGCAGCTTCCCCATGGATATTTTCCACACACAACTCATGAATCTCACAGCAGAGGACATTATTCTGTAAATTTTACCCTGCAAACATAAACTAAGGATCAAAGCTGGGATAAATTTTTGGACTACAACTTGTAGGACCCTCAGCTACCATGACCAATTTGATGAATCTGCTGGGAGCTATAATACAAAAAAGTAACTTTCTGTAGTTTGCAAATTATATTTCAACCACTTGTACATCCCCTACTATCAATCCTGTTGTGCCACATTTAAAGCTACTCAAAAACAATCAGCACAATTGTTGATGGTGTCCATTTTTTCATTACAATACATAATCTGTCCCTCTCTATGCCACTTTCTTTTAGCATTGCACATGAACAGATTCATATGATTTCAAAGTCATTCAAAACCATAATCGTATGTGTAATTTGCTTACAATAAATATATAGCTTTCTAACACCTGCATAAGAAATCTGCATGTTGTATACTAGTTATGGTGGTGCAGATTTGTTTTCCTAACATGCACATATTTTTATATAGGAATACAGTAGTAGATAAGAGCCAGAATACCTAGGGTTTTTTAAAAAAAAGAAAAGCAGAATCTTTATATTAACTGAGAAATGTATAAAACAAAAATTGCCAAGGTTATACATCTAAACAACTGTGCATCAAACCCTGCATCAAGTAAATTCTCATTTTGTGGTCATAATAAACTACCTAGCAATAACTTGACTGAGCAAATTCTAACTATGTGCACAGCTTGAAAAAGTTACTTCTGGAGATTACAGTTCCCAGAATCTCCTATCCAGCACTGCCAAATATGTCATCTGGAGGATTCTGGGAGTTATATTCCAACAGTGTAATTTTCTCAAGCTAAAGTATGTGTCTATGTTTCTAATACTAAATACTGCCTTATTTCCAGAGTTGTAGCATGGACAAGATGCTGTTAGGAATTCTCCCCTCCATGCATTGCCTCACCACCTCATTTCTATTGCTACTACCATTTATAGATAGAGAGGAAAAGACAAGAGGAGGCTGCCATTTTCAATTGCCCCTTGCCCAGAGGGCACATCATACTAGTGTACACAATTATAGTGCTGTTATTGCACTTTAACTGCCATGGTTCCTTCCTATAGAGTCCTGGGGACTATAGTTTGATGAAACAACAAAATGTTCTGCTGAGAATACTAAATGCTCTTCTCTACACTGCAAATCCCAGGATTCCTTGGGAAGTTGTCACAGCAGTTAAAATGGAACGTGGCATTATAACTGTGTAGTGTGAATGGGCCCCAGTCACTGTTCTTTCATTTAGGATACATAGTTAAACAACCAAGAGGAAGGAAGAAGGATACACTTGTGGATAGTCAACAATTCTGATTCTTGACATCAGCCTTGCCAACTTCAAACACCCAAGTTTTCAAAACTCTAAAATGGATGACAAACATGGAGTTACAGCAGAAACAAGAGTATTAAAATGTAGGTCCTGGACTACAGGCACATAAACAGAAGCTATAAAGAAAAAACACAGAGCTGTAAGTCTGCCACTCTTGATGGTCTTCTCTTGAGTTCAGGAGGTACGCCACAGTCATAAAGACTAGAAACTTTTTTTAAATCAAAGAAAAGCTAAATTTTTCAGGAATTATAAATTGTATGTCCATACAGCAGTAAATAAGCCATCCTTTCATTCATCTGAAGGAAGTCAAATCCACAATTACTACTTCCTCAGCCCACACTTCCTATGTAACATCACCATCTAAGTACTGACAAAAGTATTACCCTTAGTTCTAATTGTACACAATAGGTCAAATTTATTACCCATTAGGCTATGCTTCCTACCAGCCCTGTCAATGGCAAGCTAAGTTCTTTTGTAAAGGAGGGGGGGGGGGGAGTCTGGTTCATTAACTGGAAACCAAAAGTAAATAGCAAAAAGGTATATTTAAATGTTACTTTTTGACAGGCACCTCAGTTCACCTTGAACTCAGTAAAAAGTAGAGGAAAAGTAGGAGGAAGAAAAATAAATAAATAAGCCTTATGACATCTCATGCTCTGATCTTGAAAAGCCTGTCAAAGAGCCTCATAGCAAAATCTAGCTGCTCCCACAGTTTGCATTTTCTGTTTTAACAAGCATGTATGAACAGATCATTCTAAATTGTGAAATTTAACTGCTATATTAGCTTTCAAAAGAACCTACATTTTTCATCTTGTGGTCCAGTCAGTTTAGAACATTTTGTCCTAGAACTCAGCTATAGGAAGGAAAAAACAGCAGGCCTAGGTTAAGATAAATTCAGTTATAGCTCCCAAGCAAGCAGCCGCTACAAAATGTTCCAACAAGAATACAGAGTTCCTGTTTTCCAAGAAAAACCCTAGAACCTGCCCTGCCAGCATAGTGAAATGATATACCTTAGGTGGCATCAGGAGGGCAGAACTGATAAAAGAAGGAATTTGCAATTGAGTGGTGCAAGCAACTGAATCACCTATAATTTGCACCTGTTTCCATAATGGCCTAAGCCTATCATTTCTCACTTCATTAAGTCAAAATATGAGCAAGGCTTTAGCTCATACACCTGGAGATGCTGACAATCAAACCCAGAAGGCTCAGATTTACCGTTGTTTTCTATTTAATCTAAACCATTTTATCTGCAATTATGTCCACCACCTTGAAAACTAGTCATGAAATTTGATTGATTGCAAACTATGATAAAGATCCAGGCTTGTCCCAACCTTACTACCATAGTTTTCTGGTTTAGACAAAATGGGAAGCTATGGATAGAAGGGCTCTGATTTGATTGCTTTTGCCATGAAGAAAGGAATAAAGAGACTTCATCATGCATGGCCCAAGGCTCTTTCCTATTTTGTCTTTTTAAACTAAGTTACTAACGGACTAAATGGGGGCAGTAGAAACAAACTCTTTATCAGAGAATTACAGATTTCTGAACAATGTTTGGCATTTTGATAAATATGCTCTTGGCTTCACTCTTGGCTTCACTCTTGGCTTTGTTTATTAAAATGAGATGGAATAATTCAAAGACAACTATTGTGTGAAGGAATCCTCATTCTAGAGGCAAAAACATTATTTTTTCAGTTTCCAAAAAGGAGGGTGGGGAGGGGGAGAGACAGAGAATTTCATACAGGGGAATATTTGGCAGTTTATTTTGCTGCTATCACAACTGTAAGAAAAACCTGAAGCAGGGCATCTTACCTTCCTCTCTTGAGGTCACCCTTTTACTGTATTTAATTCAAGTAGCGAGTGGTTTTCTGTTGGCTCAGTTAGCTGATCAGAGACAGCTGAGCACACAGTCTGCTTGCTTTCTAAACATAATTAAAACCTTAATGAAGAATGGCAGTCTCTGAATCTACATCTCAAAACAGGGAGAGAAATGCATTTCTAAGTATGTCACATCCAAATTAGGGCATTAGCTTTAGTACAGAAATACTGCAGTGTGCCTCCCCTTCAAATACGGATTGATTATACCCTGGGGGGCAGAAGGGATGTCATTGCAATCGGAAAGACCTATTTGATGCTAACCAAAATTATACAGAATTCAGCATAGCAGAATAGAAAAAGGTGAAACATTTTAGATCCCTAACTCCCTGAGCAAGAAAAGATATATAGAAGAATAAAATTATTTAAAACAGAAAGGAATTTAAAAAAAAATACAGTGGTCTCTTAGGCCTGTTACAGACAGCCAAAATAAAGCTGCTTCGAGTCACTTTGGAGGTATGGTATTTCAATGATACATGCATCCTAAGAGTCCAAAGGCCGCACCAAAGCCACGCTCTAGTCCTAAGGACTGGAGTGCAGCTTTGGTGAAGCTTCCAAACTCTTAGGACTCATGCATCATTGAAATACCATACCTCCAAAGTGACTCAAAGCAGCTTTATTTTGGCTGTCTGTAACAGGCCATAGTATTTGATTCCAGGATCCTTCACAGATACCAAAATCCCTGGGTTCTCAAGTGCCATTATATACAATGGCACAGTAAAATGGTGTCCCTTATATAAAATGGTAAAATCAAAGTTTGCTTTTGGTGATTTTATTTATTTATTTATTTGGTGGGGGAGGAATATTTTCAAGCCATGGATGGTTGAATCCGTGTATCCAGAATCTGTGAACACAGAGGGCAGACTGTAGTAAGAGATTTTTTGAAAAACATGTTTCATTGTTTTGTGTAGAAAAAATAAATAAGTACATACATAAATAAGGAGAGGGCAACCAATTGCACAGCCTTCCTCAATCTCATGTTCCTATGCATTTTCAACTGTAACTCCCATAATCCAGTTATGCTAAAAGATTAGAAACGAGAAGTATGGGAACTGTAGTCTAATACAAATGGAAAGCAGTAAGTTAGAGACAGGTACCATAGCAATACTGAATGCCTATCCAGGATTTTTTTTAATGGTGACAGCTGTCACACCACACAGTCTCACACATCCCTTTCCTGCCACCTCGTCTTCCCTAAAGACCCCTGTCGAGGCCTGTGACATCGAATGGGGGAGCCTGGCCATGTGAGTGTAGACAGGTGCCCAATTTCTACCCTTACAGGCTGGGCAGGCAGCCTTCAGGGAAAAAGCAGTGGCAGCAGCAGATAAGGGGCATGGAGCGTCAGAGGCTCTGTGGTGCAGTGGCAGGCAGGTGTCTAAACATCTGTCCATTGTCATGTCAGTCCAGGGACAGACCTGGGTCAGAAGCAGGGGCAGGATACCACGATTCAAATTCATGGAATCTTGTCCATCTGCTCATGCCCCATATATCCCAAACTGTGTTTTCTTGAGATTGGTCTCTATATAATATACATTTATGAGTCACTAAAGCAGTGAGTTCTTCAGCCCATTGAACAATAGATCATGAATATCTATCTTTCCAGCCTCTGAGTAAAAATCTGTCAACAATAAAAGCATGCAGGATCCAACCATGTCAACCATTAGTCTCAGGGAAACAGTTTAACAGAAGATGTGTTTTAGGAACTCGGACTAATTATTTACTCACTCTACAGGCATCTTTGTTACATCATGACATCATACTCACCTGTAATCAACATGTAGCTTCTACATCTTTTCATAACTCTGAAAGATCAACTTTATACCAGGTTGTCCCTCCCATGGGTGGTTAGGCTGGCACCCTCTCTCCTCTCCTTCCACCAGCAGGCAGAAACAAGCCTTATAATTCAGGCAAGCCTTTTGCTGATAATTTATGCAGCTGAAAGGGCATTAAGTAGGGTTTTATCTTTTAAATTATGTTTTAACTGTGTTTTATATTGTTTTAACTTAATATTTTTAACAGAATTATCATTTAATTGTTTTTAAAAAAACTTTCGTACCATTCTTTTTTTTAGCTGTACCCTATTTTTATTCACATGTACGCCACCTTTTCCTCTCTTGAAATGATAAGCAGAATTGTTCTTCCCAGCTTTTGCAACTGAGAGAAAGAAAACCTTCCACTCAGCTACAAGTAAGGAAGTAGAACCAATATCCTGTTGGTGACTTTCATCAGCAAAGGAGTGACTGGGTGCTAAAGAACACCCCAAACCCTTGGTGCACAGTATGATAGGGAAGCCAAAACTAGTTAATGCTGTAAGTGTACCAAAAGGTCTAGACACCATCCCAGAAATGGGGTCTAACGAATAAGAACTATGTAATTCCATAAACTGTGGAGATTATCAGATAGGGGACAAAAAGTCCTTGTCCTGTCCTTTTCCCATTCTTATAGCGCAATTGTGATAAGACTTTCATATGTCGCGCTTATGTTGTCATTATCCCATCCAGAAAGCATGACTGACTGCAATCCTGTGAAAGACTTTCAAGTGATGTCATGCAGATCCCGTCGTTGAAGCGGCACTGCATTGGAAGGAATTGCAATGCCGCTTCAATGATGGAACAATAGCACTGCAATCTGAAAGTCTTTCGCAGGACTGCAGTCAAAGATGGGATGAGGACCAGTGAGCGATCCTGTTCTTATCCTGTCCGTGTATGATAATTTCCAGTGAGCCAGTGGTTTGAGCATCAGACGACTCCAAGCAACCAGGCTTTGAATCCTTGCTCAGTCACCAAAACCCAATGTGTGACTTTAGGCAAGTCATACACTCTCACCATTAGAGGAAGACAGTTACACACTTCCCCTGAAAAAAAATCAAGCCAAGAGAAAATATGAGAGGGTTGCTATAAACTGGAGTAGAGTTGAAGGCACCTAAGAACAGGGGGGGAAACCCTATAGAAAAGTATTTTCCAAAGCATTTTATTATATCCTTTTTCTTGCCTTTTGGAACTAGTGTAACAAACCTTTCTATTGCTATGCTTTAACACTGCTTATACACAAATATCTCCAAATTTATTAGCAAGTGCTCTTCAAAGGGGGATGGTTTGTTAACTTGCACTCCCTCTGCTGGTTGGACTCTGCAATACAAACAAAAATGAGTGCAAATCTGTGGGCCATTGGGCACTTCAATTCTCCATCGGTAACACTGAACATGTTTTACAGTCCATACTCCAATCCAGATATTTGGAGTTCCCAAGTTGTTTTCCTTTTTAAAGTCCAAATTTTTGCTGGCTAAAATAAGTAGGAATGATACTATGATTACTGTAAGCCATTCTACAGGTGCTTAAGACTCAGGGTGCATCTACCCTGTAGAAATAATGCAGTTTGATACCACTTTAACTGCCATGGTGCCATCCTGCAGACTCCTGGGGTTTGTAGTCTGGTGAGGCACCAGCATTCTGACAAAGAAGGCTAAAGACTTTGTAAAACTACAACTCCTACAATTCCATAGGATGGAGCTATAGCGCTTAAAGTGGTGTCAAATTGCATTATTTCTACAGTTCAGAAACACCCTCAAAATGGCTAAGGCTCAAACTGAATAAATACAACAAAACCACTGACAGAGCTGTTCAGGAGTCTGATAAGACTTTCAATGCACTCTCATGGAATATATCTGAAAAGATTATTTGAATTCCTTGTTTTTTTCCAGTTTGCAGGATAAGTAAGACTAACTACACTTGTGCCCATGGCTTTCAATCTGCAGTGTTTAACAGAGGGAAGAATGCTGTTTAAAAAACTATGTGGGCACACCTCCGACTCTTGTGGCTTAAACAGAAACAAATTTCTTGTTGTTTCTAAAACATTCTACATTAAGTTTACTGGACTTACTGTTTAAAATTTCCTTTTTCATAACCATGTGTGAGAAATGTTTCATATATTAGACAAAATGATCTATAAACATTCCTGGAATTTGGAAGCCATGGGGGAAAACGTTTTCTTTTTTCTGGGTTTTTCCCTCAGAAAGGGTTTTTTTAAAATTTCAAAAATGTATATACACTCGTCCCTCGACATTCAGTGGGGTTAGGGGCATAGGACTATGTGAATATGGAAAAACTGCAAATAACAAAAACACTATGATTTTACCTGAGAGAACACTTCTGTAGGATTCTCTAGGTCCTCCAGTCAACTCTGTGATCAACATCTGCCAGACATTGACTATAGAATTGCGCTGGAGGAGCTACAAATGCTTAGTGGAGTGTCCTCTCTAGGAATCTAGGTCCTTCAATGCAACCTTTGGTTAACGTTGACCACAGAGTTGTGCTAGGCATTCCTTGAGAGAACTTATTAATAAAATCTATGAATAATCAAATCCGCAAAAGTCAAAGTCACAAATGTGGAGATTCAAGTGTATACTGAAAAAAACCTGTATTATATTATTATTATTGACATATTAGAAGTACAGTTTATTCAGAATATAATCACAAATTGAGCTCACTTTTTAAAGCTATTTTATTTTTAGCGGCGTTACGAGGTCCTTAATTGTAAGGAACACCAAAATTACAAGGGACTTACAAAGAACCCTTTTTGCCCCACTGTATTTCTCTGATTTTTTTTCATGGCTTAACATCTCTACTGTAATCCACAAAAGTTTTCACCACAGTAACATTTGTCATTTTTAAGGTAGCACAATACTAAAATCTGTGCCACAATAGATTAATATGGCCACCCTGTTGGGAGGGGGAGGTAAGATAAGAGCAGCTGGTTTCCCTGATGCCATACAAAAAGAATAGTAACACACACACACAAATCTGGAGTTTTCTTTTTCTTTTGTTTCTTTGTAGTAACTAGGCTGTTAGAACCACTAAAGATTTGATGGCTGTGAAATGTGTTAGGGATGAAAGAGAGGCTTTGAAAGTTTTCTTCCTTCCTCTTCTTTCCTTCCTTTCTTGGATTAGATTAAGAGGTTACTTAAAGTTCTCCAAACAGCCTGACTTTTGAATAAGACAGATCAACAGTCTCTAGAGAAGGTCAACTAAAAATGATCAAGGAGTTGAAGCATTCCCTGCATGAAGGAAGGTTACTACATGTTGAGCTTTCCAGCTTAGAAAATGGGCACATAAAGGAGAACAGGACAGCCAATTGTATAATTACATTAAATGTGAACAAAATGGAGAGAGAGACCTTTTTCTGTATGTCTTACTAATACTGCAACCTGGGGTTATTTTGTGAAACTGAATGGTGTGAAATTCATGATGGATGAGAGGAGGTATTTCTTGAACATGAGTTCAAGATGCAGTGACGGCTGATAATTTAAATGGCTTTGCAGGGGGTTGGATAAATTCATGGACGATAATGCTTTCATTAGCAGGGTGACCAAGACATGTCTTACATTTCAGCCTTCAGTCCACGAAGAATTCCAAAATGCCCATCATTTTAAGCACGAAGAGGAAGCATGAATTTATATTTATGTTAGTGTTTTTAGCTTTTACATTATTTTGTAATGGCCTATTTTTTAAAATGTCCTACATTTTGCAGTGCTTTGCCCTCCTTTGTGGTTATGATATCTGGTCACCTGTTCATTGGCTACTAAGCAAATACTATGTATTACCTCTTCCTCATCTGACTGCCTCTCAGTACAAGTTGAGAGCAGGAGGCTACTACTGCATTAATATCATGCTGGCAGCCAATTGACCAATCAGTGTAAGAACAGAATACTGGGCCTTTGGTCCCAAACTTTGGTCCTCCAAATGTTTTGGACTTAAGCTCCCAGAAGTCCCAGCCAGCTTGGTCTACAATAAGGAATTCTGGGAGCTGAAGTCCAAAACATCTGGAGGAGTAAAGTTAGGGAATCTGGAGGAGTTTGGGAATTACTGTGATGGTCTAATCCATCACAGCTATTCTAGTGGCTGTTGAACAGTGTTTAACTCACCATGCAAGATTGCCATGCAAGATCAGCCACACCTGATTTTACACATATGGAGTTTATTGGTGACAACAGTTAAAAATTGTGATTTGAGCATGACTTTGCCTGTTTCCATCAGTAGCCCATACTGCAAGCAAGGTATCAATACACCTATACCATTTTTGCATAGAGAAATTATCTCTTTTCACAGGACACCGCACGCAATGTGCTGCTGATACAGCCTCCTATCTCCTTCCTAAGGATCCTTAGTTTCCATCATGTGCTGTACAAAAGGGATACAGGACACAAGCTGTAGCTTCCAGCAGAGGACAGTATAGGGGTATTTCAGCACAGAATATGTAAAGAGATAGTACAGCAATACAGGTTAACCTAAATTAATATAAGTCTCCAGGACCAGTTAAACTACATCCAAGGGTATTAAAAGAACTGGCAAATATAATATTGGAACCATTGGCAATAATCTTTGAGAATTCCCGGAGAACAGGAGAAGTCCCAGCAGACTGGAGGAGAGCAAACGGTGTCCCCATCTTCAAAAAGGGGAAAAAAGAGGATCCCAACAATTATTGTCCAATTAGTCTGACCAGGAAAGATTCTAGAGCAGATCATTAAACAGAGAGTCTGTGAACATCTAAAAGGCAATTCCATAATCACAAAAAGTCAACATGGGTTTAAGAGAAAGAGATCATGCCAGACAAATCTTATCTCTTCCTTTGATAAAATTACCAACTTGGCAGATGAAGGGAATGCTGTGGATATAGTATATCTTGATTTCAGTAAGTCCTTCGACAAAGTTCCCCATGACATTCTTGCAAACAAGCTTATAGAATGTGGGCTAGACAAAGTAACTGTTACATGGATTTGTAATTGGTTGACCGGCCGAACCCAAAGGGTGCTCACCAATGGCTCCTTTTCATCCTGGAGAGAAGTGACCAGTGGGGTCCTGGGCCCAGTGCTATTCAACATCTTTATCAATGACTTGGAGGACAAAATTGGGGGCATATTTATCAAATTTGCAGATGACACAAAATTAGGGGGAGTAGCTAATACCCCAGACGACAGGATCAAGATTCAAAATGACCTGAATAGACTAGAAAACTGGGCTAAAGCTAACAAAATGAAATTCAACACTGAGAAATGTAAGGTACTGCACTTAGGGCGGAAAAATGAAATGCACAGATATAGGATGGGGACACCTGGCTGAACAAGACTACACGTGAAAGGGATCTAGGAGTCCAAGTAGACCACAAGTTGAACATGAGTCAACAGTGTGATGCGGCAGCTAAAAAGGCCAATGCAATTTTAGGCTGCATCAATAAAAGTCTAGATCAAGAGAAGTAATAGTGCCACTGTACTCTGCTTTGGTCAGTCCCCACCTGGAATATTGTGTCCAGTTCTGGGCACTACAATTCAAAGAGGACATTGAGAAACTGGAAACCATGTCCTATGAGGAACGACTTAGGGAGCTGGGGATGTTTAGCCTGAAGAAAAGGTTAAGAGGTAATATGATAGCCCTGTTTAAATATTTGAAGGGATGTCTTACTGAGGAGGGAGCAAGCTTGTTTTCTGCTGCTCCAGAGAACAGGACCCGGAACAATGGATGCAAGCTGCAGGAAAAGAGATTCCACCTCAACATTAGGAGGAACTTCCTGACAGTAAGGGCTGTTCGACAGTGGAACACATTCCCTCGGAGTGTAGTGGAGTCTCCTTCTTTGGAGGTCTTTAAGCAGAGCTTGGATGGCCATCTGTCGGGTATGCTTTGATTGAGATTTCCTGCATGGCAGGGGGGTTGGACTGTATGGCCCTTGTGGTCTCTTCCAACTCTACAATTCTATGATTCTACGATTCAATACGACAGCCCTTCAAGTATTTAAACAGGGCTCTTAACTTTCTCTTCTCCAGGCTAAATATTCCCAGCTCCTTAAGTCGTTCCTCATAGGGCATGGTTTCCAGACCTTTCACCATCTTAGTTGCCCTCCTTTGGACATGCTCCAGTTTCTCTACATCCTTTTGGAATTGTGGTGCCCAGAACTGGACACAGGATTCCAGGTGAGGCCTGACCAAAGCAGAATAGAGTACTTGATCTAGACACTATACTTTTATTGATGCAGTCACAGAAATCCCCCTATTCTGTCTTCTGCTCTATTATCCTCAGGGTGAGCACCCTTTTCCTTTTCTGAGAACACTGAGGCAAAGAAGGTGTTGAGTATTTCTGCCTTTTCTCTGTCTCCTGTTAGCATTTTGTCATCTTCTCCACGCAGTGGCCCTACCATTTCCTTCTTCTTCCTTTTGCTGCGGACATATCCAAAAAAGCCCTTTTTAGTGTTCTTAACCTCTCTAGCAAGCCTGAGTTCATTCTGCGCTTTAGCTTTTCTGACTTTATCCCTACACATGCCTGCTATTGCTTTAAATTCCTTTTTTGTGATTTCTCCCTTTTTCCATTTCTTATACGTGTTTCATTAACAAACTTAGCTCAGTTGAAAGTTCCTTAGTCATCCATCTTGGTTTCCTGAGACACCTCCCATTTTTCTTTCTCAATGGAACTGTTTGAAATTGTGCCTTCAGTATTTCCCTTTTGAGAAACTCCCATCTGTCCTGAACTCCCTTCTCTTTTAGTATTTCTGACCATGGGATCACCCTCAATACTTCTCTAAGTTTACTGAAATCCACTCTCCTAAAGTCTAGAATGCGTGTCTGACTATGTTTGGCTTCTCCTTTCCACTGTATAACAAACTCCAGGAGTACATGGTCACTTCCACCTAATGATCCCACCACTTGCACCCCATTAACCAAGTCATCCTTGTTGGTTAGGATCAGATCTAAAATAGCTGGCCTACTTGTTGCCTCTTCCACCTTTTGGACAATGAAATTGTCTTTGAGGAAAGTGAGGAATTTGCTAGACCTTGAGGATTTCGCTGAGTTGAATTCCAGCAAATATCAGGATAGCTGAAGTCACCCATCACTACTACATCTCTCCTTTCTGAGTGTGTAGTCATCTGTTCTACTATTGAAGAGGAAGCAAGCTTGTTTTCTGCTGCTCCAGAGACTAGAACGCGGAACAATGGATGCAAGCTGCAGGAAAAGAGATTCCACCTCAACATCAGGAGCAACTTCCTGACAGTAAGGGCTGTTCGACAGTGGAACACACTCCCTCGAAGTGTGGTGGAGTCTCCTTCTTTGGAGGTCTTTAAGCAGAGGTTGCATGGCCATCTATTGTGGATACTTTGATTGAGATTTTCTGCATGGCAGGGGGTTGGACTGGATGGCCCTTGTGGTCTCTTCCAACTCTACAATTCTGTGATTTTATGATTCTATGAAACTGTGAAGACTCATTTTGTGCAAAAGAAAAACCACCTGCTATCCAAACTTGTAAAGCTCTTAACCAGTAAATAAAAGGTTGGCAAACATTCTTGGCATCTCATCCCCAATAATGTCCATTACTGAGTACAAAGTGCCACAGGCTAGAAAGGCATTTCAAATCTGAAGAAAAGCAGCAAAGCACAAGTTAACAGTATTGACAGTATTAATCCCTCCAAGCATTAAGAGAACTCTCCATTGCGCCTACCAGCCTGACTCAAGCCCCTTCCTCCAATGCACAAAAGCAGAGAGATTGAGTTCTTTGCTGTTTTCTGAAGCTACAAAATGTTCCAAGCAAATTATATTCTATTATATTTACAGAAAAATGAAAGTCAATAAAGAAGGGAAAGCCATTTTTATTTTATTTTTTTTTAAAAAAAAGTATAAATGGAAAGCTATGGAAATACAGTGATAAAAAGAGGGGATAAATTAAGAGAATTGCTCATACCAAACAGAATTAAGAATTGTCCAAAATGCAGAGACAAAGCAGAAGGATTTTTAATTATATAATTTAATAATGGCTTGCATCCAAAAATCTAATTGTGGGAGCAGAAGGCATTTTCACCTCAAGAAATCTAGCCCATCAGCAGAGAGATCCTAAAGACAAAGCAACCCTAATTACTATGGCAGCTTAGTCACTGAAATCTCTGGCAGGTAATAATAGTAGACAAACCTAAGACAATACTTCCACCTCTGGGGTTATGTGATTTCTGGGCTCATGTGAATACCTGAGATTACTTTAAGATTGGTGGGAAGGAAAATGCTTTTTCTGCTACTACTATGTCTGCAACTATTTATTACGTAGTGCCAATATTATATTCTCCTACCAACTTACTCCAGCCATACAGAAATAGGTTGCAGGTCTAATTCTGAAAGTAGCAAGTTTCCTTATAATTTCAAATAAAACTACCATCAGTAGAAGCATACCATCATCAATCTACAACAATGGAAAATGTGTGGAATCTCTTTCCCTGCAGCTTGCATCCATTGTTCTGGGTCCTAGTCTCTGGAGCAGCAGAAAACAAGCTTGCTCCCTCCTCAATATGACATCCCTTCAAATATTTAAACAGGGCTATCATATCACCTCTTAACCTTCTCTTCTCCAGGCTAAACATCCCCAGCTCCCTAAGTTGTTCCTCATAGGGCATGGCTTCCAGACCCTTCACCATTTTAGTCACCCTCCTTTGGACACACTCCAGTTTTTCAATGTCCTTTTTGAATTGTGGCACCCAGAACTGGACACAATGTTCCAGGTGGGGCCTGACCAGAGCAGAATATAGTGGCACTATTACTTCCCTTGATCTAGAGACTATACTTTTATTGCTGCAGCCTAAAATTGCATTGGCCTTTTTAGCTGCTGCGTCACACTGTTGACTCACCTTCCTCATCTCTGCTTTAGTGATAAATCTGCAGCTCTTCTTTTCTTGTTCAAAGATGTCAACCCTGAGCCATTAATTCCCAGTCTGGTAAGAGAGCTTATGCTGGAGACAATGTCCTTGTACAAAAGATTTCCAAAGACAAAAGTCATTTGCAATTCTCATTTTCATGGCTGATCCAGGGCAAATTTCATGTGCCATTTTTATGTCCTTCATGAGGGAAAAAACAGTCTAGCTTTCTTCAACTTCTTGGGAATGCAACTAGAATTGAAGGACAAATTAGACATTTGAGAAGTTTTTTTTTAATGTAGATTGTATATCTGGGGACTTGCTTCTGATTGTGTTCGTCTCAGGAGATGGAGAATTTAGGCCTTTCCGCTTTCAAATCAGTATAGGAGGGACACTTAGCACCCATAAGGAACTTTCTTTGCAATGCAAATAGGTGTGGGGGGGGCAGAGTGGAATATGCAGCAGGGAACAAAGGTTTATGTCCTCTTTGCTATCCACCCAAAAACATTCACAAAATTGCAAACAAAACCAAAAATCATTCACATAATTGCTAACTGTAAATGGTGCGGCATTAAATTTGGTCCTGACTGGTATGTGGCTAGACACACAGAACAAAGCTCTGTTCAGCAGAAAACACTCCAAATAGCAAATGAAAGGGGAAACAGTATGTAAGAAGCATATAGGGAGATGTTCTTTCAAGGTTGAGAAGGGAAAAAGCAATAAATAGAAAAATGCCAAGCTTGGGAATAAAAAATCACCAGTGGGAAACTGCTTTTATCAAGTACCCAACTGACCTAAATAATTACAGCATTTGGAACATTTCCAGTTCTACAGAGGATACTAAATAAGAATCCATCAAGGAGTCTGAAAGGGTTTGGTAGGACAATTTATGTACCTCTGAATGTGGCAGCCACATGCATGAACAAAATGGTCTGCCTTCCTCTGCCATCCTTGCAATGAAAGACCACATCAACTTTCCTGTATGAAAGTAGGAGTTCAGAGGCAGGGAGAGAGAAAGACGGAGAGATTTGGTATGGTAAAAGATACATCCTATATGCAGAGTTAAACTCACAAAACTGCTTTGCTAGTGTGCCCACATTCAATCTGCTTCCTTGTCCAAAGTGAGAAACATCACCTCCCACTCTGATAGGGGAAGAAATGCAGGGTGCTCTATGACAGTCTGCAAACACAAGCAAAAAACAACAATAAATGCCTGTGTGTGTGTGTGTGCGTGCGTGCGTGCGCACATGCACGTGTGTGCATGCACCTTCAAGTCATCTGTTGACTTATGGCAACCCCATTAATTTCACAGAGTGTTCTTCTCCAAAGAATACTCAGAGGTGGTTTGCCAATTCCCCCCTCTGAAATATAGCCTACAGAACTTTGTATTTTTGGCAGTCTCCCATCCAAGTATTAACCAGGGCTGACCCTGCTTAAACAGGCAGGCTTCTCTTTCCTGTGGGGCTACTACATACAGATAATGTGCCCATGTTGAAAATAAATCAAGATGAGTAGTAATTTCTTATAGAATGTGTTGATCAAGTAGACAGATAAAGGCAAGAGCCATTTATTATTATTATTATTATTATTATTATTATTATTATTATTATTATTAAGTTTTATTTACATCCCGCCTCTCCATAAGGATCTAGGCAGGTTACAATAAAATACATAATACAGTACACACATAACTAAAAATTACATGATCCCCTTATCTGTTTACCTTAAAACAAGAATAACAACACTATAAAATACATAGTTTTTTGTGGGTTTTTCAGGCTATGTGGCCATGTTCTAGAAAAGTTTCTTCCTGACGTTTCGCCAGCCTCTGTGGCTGGCATCTTCAGAGAATTTGGAAGAGATCTGTCTTGACAGCCTTTTTAAAGGCATCAAGAATGGTGATATGTCAGATCTCTTCTGGCAGGTCATTCCATAATTTAGGAGTGGCAGATGAGAAGGCCCTCTGACAAACCTTATTCTGCACATGGATCAGTAAATAAATAAGTACTGTCAGGGGATCAAAGTCTATAGTAGACTGGGGAGAGGGCCAATGTACAGCTGTAAAAAGCTAAGTTTAAAATGTTTATACAGTACTACAGGGTAATACATTAATTGTAAATTCAGTTTCAAGAAAGGCCCACTGTATCTTCAAAGGAGCTAGACATTTATTTGCAGCTTGCATCATACAGCCACATTACATATAGGGTTGCCAGACTGGATCCAGAAAAGGGTTCCTGCAATCCTAAACAGATCGTGCAACAGGATGAGGTACCATGAAGGTTTGTCAAGAAAGATAAAAATGCTCGTCTGCCCTTACCCTCGAAACCACAACTCTGAGTTGCTGTCATCCCCTCCCAACATTTTGCCAGTGAAACGGGGCCGACATTATTGCTGTACATCTGGAAACAAGAACAAAGCTATGCTCCTTTCTCTGCCCTCCACCATGGTGGGAGGGTATGGATGCAGCTGAAAGTTAGGCTTTGGAAGGTGAGGGAAGACAAGTACCTTCATCCTGTTTGATGGAGTTTTACCGTACAGTGGACTTTCCCCATTTGCGGATGTTTGGTTCTGGGCACCCCCACCGATGGCAAAAAAACAAAACAACAACAACAACAAAAACCTGGATGGCCACCCCCCCATATTATTGAATAGTGGTGACATCAGCAGATCCACATACACATCAAGCCATTGAATAATATGGAGTGTGGCAATTTGTGGACAGTCAAAGTTGCAGATTGCCAGCTTGCCAATAGGAACAGTACTTTGTTCTGCTCTAAGATCTGTTAAAAATTAAATTTGTAGGAGCCCTGTCCCAGATGCAATCTGGTTAGATGTGATGGTTTCTCCCAACATAGTTGGAAAAAATGCTTACTCCCAATGCCCATATTTCAGGGAGTATACAAGGTGTTCCCCAGGAAACAAGAGTTTTCACCAATGCACAATGCAAAAGTGTCACATAATCTGTCTCATAAAGTGTCAATTGACCATGACTATATTACCAAAACAATATCTAGTAAACAAGGAGGAACTGACTTTTAGAAAACTACACACTCTTTTCAAGAAGTAAAAATGCAAATAAAAAAAGCACCTGTCAACACAACTAAAGCCGTAAACACACATCAAATAATGTCAAGTAGCTGCAGTAAAAGAATGCAAGAGGAAAAAGATGAACTTGGCTTGGACCCAGAATGAAAGGTAACATTTACAGAAAATCGCTTACAGCAAAAGACCTCTGAGGAATAGAATTTTGATGGATGGTTTGACTCTCAACCTTCAGCAACATGGCTAAGATTTTTACCTCATTAAATCTCTCAAGTTCCTAGAGAGCAATTTTTCTGTGTGTATCATATTCTATAATATATGAAAGCTAATTCCATTTTTCTGAACCATCCTAAAGTTAAAATCTCAGCAATTAGGAATTACTCCCTCTTTTTGTAGACAGATGAAACACTAGCTATCTTCAATGGGAAAGTCAACTACACAACACTCTCTTTAGAGGAATATTTATTTAGGCAATGTTTTGCTCTTCCCACCTGGTGCCTTGTCTATTGTGCTGAATATGACAACAAGCAGTAACTCTTCAGGACATAGCTGAGGCACATCCCTATATTTCTAACATTCCGGATGGTTATCACATTTACCTATACGGTTGAAATAAGACAGGAAGAAGTGAGGAAGGATAAGAAGTATAACAAAGCAATCACTTGGTTCAGATGCAACAAGAAATGGTTTCCCACTAAGAAAGGGCTGTACCAAACCTTAAGTAAGTACCATCTCCACTTCTCTCCCCTCTTCTGTACATCAGAGAGTGCCTGGGAGTTTCTACATCTGGTTTTACCAAACCACAGTTGGCTGTGACAAATGAACCTGGAGAATAATGGTTTGTTAACACTGGTAGTGAAATCAAATTAGGACCAAATCACAAATTAAACAAATTGTCGTTTTCCAAGCTTATATGTCAAGGTGGTAGGAGACATTTCTGAGTCTAAGGCTTGCAACAGTTTTCACATACCAGGAAACCGTGGCTTTCTGTTTTCTCTAAACCAGGCTACTGCCCAATTCAGATTCCTACCTGCTAGCCTGCTCCATAACCTCAAGCAAAACAGGAAGAAATGCCCTGATTCATGAACCTCATTACATATGCATATGAAAATGAGATATGGGCCTGATTCCCACCACCTTTTAAACTGGATCGCAGATCGGTTTGAACCAATTCAAATTACCCTGGTTCCCACTTGAACTGAATCGCTGAAGTGATTAAAAGAGGGGGGCCATGTGCTACACCCATTTAACCCACTTCAATTCTGCACAAGTGTGAACCAGCTACGAATCGGAATTGATTTAAATTTGTCCTTCAACCGTCTTCAGCACATTCATTTTGAATCAATCCATTTGTGAATGTGAACCACAAGTAGATTGTTTTTCAGAGAAGAAATGCGATCGGGGCAAATATAGTGTGAACCATGCTCAACTGTCAAATCAATCCATCAATTCAGATCGCAAACTAATTTATTTGTAAGTGGGAATGAGGCCATGGATATCAATACCTCACCTTTTGATCACCACTGTTTTAGAAAAATATATATATAAATGATCTCTATAAACACTTGTTTCTAAGCACAGATAGCCTATATTATAAAGACAATACTGAAAGCAGGTTTGTGCGATCTGGACAACTGCACTGACTTCATATGTTCACCTCCTCTTTTAAAATAGTCAGAGAAACATTTTCCTAAACATACAAATAAGAATAGATCTGAAAAACTGACTTTGTCACCTAAACAGAATGTCAGGCAATAGTTGGCAATGAGAACTATTCATATTTTTTTACGACTATTTATAATGTTTGTCATTTATTTCCACTGTATAATTCTGCTAATGTCATCCTAAACTACCCACTTCACTAAAAACTGTATCATCATTTATTAACTCATAATTTAGAGTTACAAAGGTGTGCCACTATTACTACCTCTCTCTGGTTGTATCGTCAGTTGTAAAGCTGTATTACTACTACAACTTTTCACTCATTGCTAACTACAGAAAAAGGCAATAGTACCAGTGCATAAGAGTAACAGCCATGTTATTACTGCACAATTCAATATAAACTGGGTTATAATTTATAGCATTATCCATTTTTATCTATATATAAACTTAAAAACAAAACACAAAATGCAGCATAGATGCAGCATAGTGATAAGACCAACCCAACGCTTTGAAGGTCACTTCTCAGCACCTGTATACAGATGTTTTTTAAAATGTGGGAAAACTGAGAAACACCATAAGCCACTGCCCAAGAGGCTGAGGAATAATTAATTCACAAGAACCATATTATCTGTTCAGCCAGATAGGATCCGGCACTTCAAACCACTTTATCAAGGTCCTATAACAATCAAACACCCAATAATGATACAATGGTTGATGAAACTGAATGCTACTGGGAGGTCGAACAGAATTAACAGGGATGTACTCCCACTATTCAGTTCCCAACACAGGAGACAATGACAGTTTCCATTGCTTAGCTGGGCCTAAAGCCAAGCTGGAAAGATCCAAATAATCCGTACTGTCCAAGAAAACATGTAATTGTACTGCTACTACCACCCTAGAACTGAACTTTAAAAAGAAAGAAGCTTCTGTCAGCAAGGATGGGCAGGGGTCCAGTAAGCATGATGCAGTCTTCACCCTCCACGTAATTTGTCCACATCCTCAGGCCAAACAACTCAGCCATTAAAACTGGATAAGTAGATATCTGAGTCATACCCATAGAGCCTGCAATTTAAATTGATGCAAATTATCTACAGAGAGTCCAAGAAAATTAAAGCCAGCAAAGACGAAACAGAAAGACTAAAATATAAAGCCTACATATAATTTTGAGTGCTTTTCTGATGGCTGCTTATTTACAACAGAGAGGCCAAGCATAAAGCTGCCACGAACCAGAGAATGGAGCAATCATGGGGAAATAATTCGCGCTACTTTGGCACTGTACATTCCAAACAATGCTGGTGCTTTTCCTTCCTATAAAATCAGAGATATTACGGGAAGAATATTACTAAGAATCTAATGTACAAACACACACAAACACAATTATCTACCATATGTATTGGTTCTCTATGAAAAATGGTTGAGTTTAGAAGTACTAGAGAGCAGTTTTTAAAAAGCAGACCATACAAACAAAAAACAATGTAGAATAAGACATTCCATGCAGACCAACAAGTTCCCTGACATCAAGCCATTTTGTTTTTATACCTTTTGGATAATCTAGCTGCAAATATTTTAAAGACATTTTAAAAAGCCATATTTTGAATCAATTAATTATACCAAGATTACTACTGAGAAATAAAAGCTGACACCACACTGCAAGAATAATGCAGTGACACCACTTTAACTATCATGGCTTCATCCTATGGAATCCTGGGGTCTGTAATTTGTTGTGATACCAGAGGTCTCCAGCAGATAAGACTAAATATTTCACTACAATAATACAGAAAAACCTAGAGATCCCAGGATTCCATAGCACTGAAGCATGCCGGTAGAGTCAAACTGCATTAATTCTGTAGTGTAGACGCAGCCAAAATGAAAAGGAAAAAAAAAAGATGCAGCCAAAATGGAGATCAGCTTTTTCTTGACACCTCCATTCTAAACATTCTATTGAAGCATTTGGCTCCAAAACATAATTTATAAGTATAATAAACAGCTATCTGAAGACACATGATATAAGCAGAAATTAAGTATTACTGGTTTAGTGCATGTCTGGTTAGGAAACCCATGGATGTTATTTAAGTAAAATAAGGAACACTCACACATTTGGGGGTTATGGTTACATTTCACCATCCTAGTCATGCCTCATAACCTACAGAGTAATCTTCCCTACTCTGTCAAGGTAACAATTTTCCACATTATGGAATAATGCCCCTGTCTTAGCATCAGCCCAAATTCTCTTCCTCTGTGAAGTGGGAAAAGAAGTGCCTATCCCTGCATAATATAACAAACACACCACACTATTGCTACTGCTCAGCTCCTGCCTTACTGTAAAAAGCATACTCTCTGAGGGGTCCTTCCTCAGAGCCAAAAACTGTGAGCAGTGCCCTGGGCAAGGTGTTGTAGGCCACATGCTGTTTCAGGTAGCACAACTCTCCTAAGTGTAAGGGGCATATAATTTGCTTCCTTCACCTCCCTCCACTCCTTCCTTAGCCAGTACCTTCCAACTAATTTTTTTTTAAAAGAACCCCCGGGAGGGATGAACCCTGGAGGGCTGGGGGCCACAAAACAGCCCTGGGGCCAGATGAGGTCAATAGGCTGCCCTTTACCCACCCCTGGTTTGAAGTGAAGCAGTACATAAACATTTTTTACATTTGAATACCACTCTTTCAGAAGCATAACATGGACAAGGATGAGGTACAGAAATTATGGGTACCTCTAGCTGCACAACTAACACAACTATGTAGCATTCATTTTTAAGTATGAAGAATAAAAGATGTCTTCCCTGACGTATGTTTCCAGACTAATGAAATCAGCTCTAGTATGCAGATCTGATTTAAGGTCAAATACACAAAAATACTGAATTCATTGTATCAACAAAAGGAATTTAAGGTTGGACTATAAGCTACTTTTTTGTTAACTTGGTCCTGAAATTGTTATATAACTAAAACATGACACCACAATTTAAAAATCTCAAGAACAGGGGTGTACAATAAAAAGAATGGCACATCAATATGACTGAGAAGAGCCAAGTTTATAACTGTCTTAGCATTCTAGAATGGGATCTAGGAATGTAGTCAAGACTGAAAATATACCCTGGTTTTATCAAGAAAAAAATTAGAAGGAACTCTTCAAAATATCATATAGAATGCAGGATAAATGAGACTCTACATACGTAACTAATAAAAGGTTATGAGACAGTGGCAAAGTTGCCCTTGTTATTATTTCCTAATGACATATGTGACTGGCATGACAGATTCGCAGCTCCATTTACCACATGGGAGTCCCAAAGAGTTACATGTGGTACAGTTACATTTTAATGAGGGTCTACATTACAGGGGGTGAGATGGCAACTGTCCAATGAGATGGGCCATTGGGGAGAACCTTCTAGATGGTGCTGAAGGGAGGTTTTAAAAAGATCAAAAAAGCAACATGGCCTGGCCTGTCTGCCTTTGTCTGTCTCTGTCTTGGCAGATCATGAGGAGCTTCTAAGCAGCAGCTCTGGAACTAGGAAGCTGATGGAGCCAGATATTGGAATCTAGGCTCCCAGCTATCCAGAAACATCAAAAAGACTAAAAATCTAATCTGATGTATGAGTAAGATCAGGAAAATGTACCAGTCAGAGGCATCAAGTTTTGGATTTATTTTCCTGGTTTGGCTGAATTAATAATAATAATAACAATAATAATAATAATATGCTTTATTTATATACCACTCTTCCGAAACGATCAAAGCAGTTCACAGAATCATTAAAAACTTTCACAATATAAAAACAACATATCAATATATCTATCAATAAAAACCAATAAAAACTAAACATCAATAAAACAATCATGGAATCTATCAATTGTAATTAACCATTTACATCAGGGGAGACATTCTCTATGAGGAGTCCGAAGGGAATGCTAATTGGAAGAGGTGGGTCTTTAAAGCCTTTTTGAAGGCGTCCAATGTGGAAATCAGCCGAAGCTCTTCTGGAAGTTTATTCCAGTACGTTGGTGCAACTGAAGAAAATGCTCTCTGGTGAGTTGCTGCTAATCTCACCTTTGAGTGTACTAAAACATTTTTTCCTGATGTTCTGAGAGTGCGGGGCAGACTATATGGAGAGAGGCATTCCCTCAAGTAACTCGGGCCCAACTTGGTTCTGTAACTTATGCTTGGAGGGCAAGTTGGTTCTTCATGTAGTTATATCCTTTTTCTATAACATGCCTTTACTTAGAATAAAGATTTTCTTTAACGTACACTGTTTCTCTTGCACTCCTTTTTCACATGCCTTGGCATGGCCCACGTGAAATATCAGTAAAATTCCCTAGCTACATCCCAATGCATTGCTAAGTTGTGATAAATTAATAATTGGGTGGTGGTCTCAAGGAGTCCCATCCAGCTCAGCAGGAGAGGAAGAGGACCTACAGAGAACCCTAACACCATAGCATAAATAATCAATTTCTAAATGTTAAGCCATTCATGGATCACAGTTTCTACTAATTTCTACCAGAGAAGCTGAAAGCATGAGTAAGATTAAGTTTTTGCACACCATTTAGAGAGTGGCAGCAATAAAGAGTGCACTGCACTTAACATTTTCTTGTTTAAGATTTAGGATTTTAAAAACCAATTGTGCCCCCTTAAAATGTTGATGCATAAGGGACAGTTCAACCACATGTGAAGAAACCTTTCCCCACATCCTTTTGAACAAAAAAGGAGAAATGAAAATACTTATTCTATATACTTTTGGGGGAGTGAGGTACTGTCTGTGAACCATAAACATTTTTTTCCAGCAGCTGCAGAAAGCAATTTAAATGGAGGAGTCACCCATATTCTATTCTACAGACCATCAGTTACTGTAATCTTTATAGGTCTGATTCCCAGACCAATTTATCAACCAGTAATGAAATGTAGAAGCTAATCCTTAAATTGGCAACTAGGTGTTAGTCAAAGTTGGTGACATCCTTGGAGCTCAACATTTTCAGTGTGGAGTGCCAGCTGGTTTGTAAATTTGATAATTCTGGAGCCATTATCTTTGAACATTTTGTAGTTTTTGGTTAAAATTTGGAAATGTAACTGGGCACCCTTCAAGGGAAAGTCTGTCATTGTGTGTGTACCTTTCTGACTACATGATCTATATAGATTTACTTTATGTACAGATGCAAACTTGGAATGATTTATGAAAGAACAAGCTGGAGAAGGGGTAGAGGTAAGATGTTCAGCCCACAAACACCAAAACCAAAGAGAAGATCTTAAAAAGGAATTAGTAATTTTATCTATTTTATTTTATTTTATTGTGTGTAATGGAAAAAAGAAGAGGGATTAGCACCATTAGAGAAAGGCTCACTTTCTACCTCCATATTTACTCAAGGGCAATCACCTTCACATCTAAGAAGGCTTATCATTTGCTTTAACTGAAAAGCAAAATAATACAATTTTAAGATTTGGGAAAGCTAAACTTTCTGCTTCAGCTAAATATTATATCGCTTTTGTAAATCTAGCCCTCCTGCAATAAAATACTCACTGTCTGATGCATAATAACTTTTTTCAACTGCAAGTATTTTAAACCTCAGATGCTTTGTGCTTAGTGCAAACTTTTCAAATCCCAAAATGTGCCATTGCAGCTATTAGCAAAATGAGAACACAATCAGACACTAATTATTCAGATGATCAAAAGATGACATTTTTGAATAACAGAGATGAAGCATCATTAAAAAATCAGATTCTCAATTACCTAACTGTGTCAATGTTATTTTTTTGGCTAGCTGCTTTCGATGGATACAGTAAAAGTTTCTGAAACATGCTCTCATGTGTATAGCTGTCTCATTTGCAATGTAAATAAAATCACCGCTGTGGGCAGCAGAACACAAAAATAAAGCCATTTTTTAATCCATTCAATTTAAGGGATTTGAAAAGAATCCAGATGTTTTACACATCCAAAGTTAAGATTTCAGTTCATTAGAAATTAAACTATTTTGAAATACAAGGTGCACATTTAATAAGAGAAATAGAAGATTAACACAGATACAATAATGGAGACAACATTCCATCTTCTTTAAATCTATTCAGGAGTCTTTGACATGGAAGTAACACTAATTTCAGCAACAACTCCCAGGAGAAGAAAAAAGCTTTTCAATTAATCTCTGTAGGGCATTCCAGTAAGTTTTCTAGTAGTTTTCTGTCTTAAAGTGGAAACAGTGTACATCAGGTTTTTTTAAAAAAAAAATCAGAATTATCTACAAGTAAATGCATATAATTAAATAACTACGTATTTGAAAAAACCACATAAAAAACACAATGGCTAGGATTCTGTTGGTTAGTCCCACCTAGAATAAACTCATTCAATCATGTGTTGGATGATGAGTCAACACATAAATCTAATGGATTCAATAGGTCTGCTTAGTGATGACTAAAATAGGATTTTGGCCTTTATATTAAATGGGGGAGATGTATAAAAAATTGTGTATTAATAAAAATGAATGTAAATGCATAATTAAGGAAAAGTGCACATCAAAATATTCTTGTGCAGGGAAGAGTGGAACATTACTGCAAACGATTCAGATAGGACTCTAATAACTACAACAAAACCATATTTTGTTCCAGGATGGATGAGTAAGGAACTTTCAACTGAGCTAAGTTTTAAACAGAACATGTATAAAAAATTGAAAAATGGGGAAATCTCCAAAGGGGAATTCAAACAAATAGCTAGCCTGTGTAGGGGTAACGTCAGAAAAGCTAAAGTGCAGAATGAACTCAGGCTTGTTAGATAGGTTAAGAACACTAAAAAGGGCTTTCTTGGATATGTCCGCAGCAAAAGGAAGAAAAAGGAAATGGTAGGGCCAGTAAGTGGAGAAGATAGCAAAATGCTAACAGAAGACAGAGAAAAGGCAGAATTACTCAACATCTTCTTTGCCTCAGTCTTCTCAGAAAAGGAAAAGGGTGCTCAACTTGAGAATAATGGAGAAGAGGCCAGAATAGGGGAATTTCAGCACAGAAAAGCAAAGAGATAGTACAGGAATACCTTGTTAATCTAAATGAATATGTCTCCAGGACCAGATGAACTACATCCAAGAGTATTAAAAGAACTGGCAAATATAATATCGGATCCATTGGCAATAATCTTTGAGAACTCCTGGAGAACAGGAGAAGTCCCAGCAGACTGGAGGAGGGCAAACGTTGTCCCCATCTTCAAAAGGGGAAAAAAGAGGATTGCAACAATTATCGTCCAGTTAGTCTTAAATAGATTCCTTAAATAGGTTGGGCTAAGCCATGTAGGGCTTTAAAGGTAATAACCAACACCTTGTACTATGCCCAAAAACCAATAGGCAGCCAGTGGAGTGATTTTAAAATAGGTGTTATATGATCACTCCTAATTTTTCCGGTGAGCAACCTGGCTACCATTATTTTGTACTAATTATAGTTTCCAGACTAAGCACAAGCATAGCCCCATGTACAGCACACAGCAGAAATTGTGTCGTGAAGTTACCAGTGCATATACTAGGTCCCCTGGTTCCAGGAAAGGGTGCAGCTGGTGTATTATGGTCACTATCTTCCCATTCCTAACTATTTGTGATTATTAGTGGCATTATTATGATTATGATTATGATTATCTTTACTGTGGGGATGAGGATTCAACAAGCTAACTGGGAAGAAAGGATGAACAGAAGGAAAGAAAGCAGGCTGACCAACCAACCAACCAGTTGGAGATTGGTTAATCAGAGTAACCCATTAAAAAACAGACTTTGGAAAACTTTATTTTATTTTAGATATGTTTCTCTGGTCAGACTACAACTTCATCTATTGAAACCAATGCTCACAAAAGTGTTATACAGTGCACCTGCGTTATACGTGGGCGCCTTTTACATGGCTTTCAGCTTACACTGAAAGCAGCACCAACGAGGTTGCAATGGCGTGTGCACCCATGGCGTGCGCGCCACCCTGCAGGTCATGCACCAGCCTCCTTATTTTCAATGGAGCTCGAGCATACATACTATTTGCCTTACGCAGAAGGATCTAGAACAGATCCCCCACATAAGGCAAGGGCACGATGTAATGGGAAAAATTGGATTTAGTTTCAGTGAAGAGCTTGGAACAATTTCATTAGTGGGACAAGTTCCATATATTGTTAAAAGTGGTGTTACAAATGTATTAAAACACATTTTTCTCTTTTTTGTTCACAGCCTGGAAAAGTACAACCAGAGATGTGTTTTTCTCATTTGTTAAGACTATTCAAAAAATTATTTGAATATGATCTGATGAACTATGACTGATGCTTGCTGTATCGTGCTTAATGCCAACACTAGGGGCTCTTTCACACAGAGGAGGCAAGTGTTAATAAAATGTGATTAAAATGTGCCCTTCTCCTGTTTGTGTCCTGTGTGTAAACTGTAATGGATGCACCACTGGGTAATAACAGGAGTTTCCATTATTAGCCAATGACACATCCATTACAGTTTACGCACGGGACACAAAGGGGAGAAGTGCATGAGTGTGTGATAATCTTCCCCCGATCATGCTATTACCATGTTTTAATCACATTTTATTAACACTTGCCCCCCCACGTGAAAAAGTCTTAGGGCCATCCCTAAGTATTTTCACTCTGAAATCTCAAAACCTGGGATGCTCCAGACGCAGCCACTGACTTATTATGCGTATATGGCAGGAGGGGGTGACAAGGCTTCATTGAGTCCTATAATGGAACCCTCCTTGCATCAGCAATATACCTGTAGTGGACTGGGTACAACCAAGGGAATTTATCTTACTTTAAATTGTAATTTCTTATATACAAAGTAGAAATTTTTGAAAGGTAGGACTACTTTTAACACTTCTGCCTCATTACCCTGATAAGCACCACCTGCTCAACACTAAAAAGGGAAGTGTTTTTAAAAGTGAAAAGTGGTTTTTTAAAAATGTGAATTAACAATTATAGAAGTGGTAGATTGACTATTCTCTGTATAATTAGAGCACTGCTTGCATTATTTTACTAGCTATCCAAGCGTCCAGAGAAAGCTATACCAGCACTAAGGAATGAAAAAAATTTAGTTGCTCCTCCTTCAAATATGAAACCAAGCTTCAACTAAGGCATAGCATATCACAGTCACCCTTCACATTGTCTGGGGATAGTGGCACAGGACCCCCGTGAAAATGGGGGGAAACAATTATTTATTTATTTTATTATATATTCTTTATTACAACATATATGTGTTTAAAACAACAGCGACAGCAGCAACAAAAGAAAAAAAAGAAACAATAACATAATACCACGATTTGGACAGTACAATTAACAAATACATTATATACTAATACCTCAAATAATACTACCTCTTCTATCCTACCTTATATCTTCTACACATCTACTACAATTAGCAAACATACCATGTGTTTACTTAAACACTTAACCTCTCTCAAACCATACTTCCACCGCCTTTTCTTTGTGAAGTCTGACACTCTCTTATATCCTATTACTCGTTATTTATCAAAATCCTCCAATTTAGTCGATAAACCCTACGAATAACTATACACATTCCCAACCGTATACTCTTCTCATTTTCTGAGAAAACGGATTTTCACCTGTCTGAACATTGTAATCTATACAGTGCTCCCTCGGGTTACGAAATTAATTCGTTCCGCGGCTAATTTCGTAACCCGAAA
>NC_056523.1:243399487-243419283 GCF_019175285.1 Sceloporus undulatus
TCCGTTTCATCCAAGACCGCCTGAAGCTGGATTGCAACCACCCTCTCGATCACCTTCCCCAAAAATGGCAGCAGCGAGACTGGCCGATAATTGTTATGTACCAGGGGGTCGAGGGAGGGCTTTTTTAATAGAGGTTTTACAATGGCCAATTTTAGTTCAGATGGAAATTGCCCTTCCCTCAAAGATGTGTTAATAGTCCGGCGTAATAATAAAGTTACCGCCGGTCCCCCCTGGGCCGCTAGCCATGAGGGACAGGGATCGAGAGAGCAGGTTGTCTTTCCTTGTATTTCTTCCAAATATTTAACAGAGTTTCTAATACAGTGCTTATTTATTGCTCTATTTGCCTTTTCTTTTTCATAGCGTAGAAAGGCATGTATTCCAAATTTAAGACCCTCTGATTCTAATTCTATTAATTTTCTATCCGCTAGAGCAGGGGTAGGCAACCTGCGGCCCACGGGCCGGATGCGGCCCGGCAAGGCCTTGGGACCGGCCCCAGCCTGGTCCTGCCGCCGATTGCCACCAGGGCCTTTGGGGGGGCAATTGTCTATAGAAGCCTCAGAAACATGCATTTATATTAACATTTTTTAAAAAATCAGCAAATTTTTTCATGTTTCCTCCATTTTTTTTTTAAAAAAAGTGTCTTCCATTTGAAAATTTTGTCCTCCATTTGTCCTGGTTTATTTATATATTTAATTTTTTTAAAAAATATTTAATTATTTATTTTTTGGCTTCGGCCCCCCAGTTGTCTGAGGGACAGCAACCCGGCCCCCGGCTCAAAAAGGTTGCCTACCCCTGCGCTAGAGTCAACCATTCTTTTAACCACACTATACAATTTGCCTCGTAATATATTTTTAGATTGGGCACTGCCAAACCTCCTCTCTCTTTGGCGTCTTGCATTACTTTCAATTTAATTCTAGATTTTTTCCCCTCTCAAATAAAGTTCATCAGATCACGTTGCCAAATTTTAAAAGTTTTCACAGGTATCTTGATTGGTAAGGTTTGAAAAAGAAAGAGGATTTTTGGGAGCGCACTCATTTTAATAGCTGAGATTCTGCCTAAAAAGGAGAGGTGCAATTTACTCCATTTTATAAAGTTTCCTTTAATTTCTTTCCATATTCTAGCATAATTATTGTCAAACAATTCATTAGATTTACTTGTTAATTCTACAGCTAAATACTTAACTCATTTCTTAACTATCATGCCCATACATTCTTGTAGCATTAGATCTTCATTTGCCTTCATATTCTTTGTAATAATAGCTGATTTGCTTAAATTAACTTTGCACCCACTCACTTTGCCAAAATTTTCTAGTAGCCGCATTAGAGATTCTGCGCTTTCCAAAGGGTTTTCTAAATTTACCACCAAATCATCGGCATATGCTTCTATTTTTTTATCTTCACTCCTTTCAGATTCTTATCCGTCTTAATTGTCCTAATCAGGGCTTCAATAACAATTTAAAAAAGAAGGGGAGAGAGTGGGCATCCTTGATGAGTACCTTTTTTAATTAGAAATGAGGGAGTTTTTTCCCCATTAACAAAAATATTTGCTTTCTGTTCTTTATAAATTTCTTCTGTTCTTTTACGAAAATTATTTCCCATATTCATTGCCTCCAATATTGCTAACAATGTCTCCCACCTAACTGAATCAAATGCTTTTTGTAAATAAAAAAAAAACAACTCTGCTTGTTTGTCGTTGTGTCTATTATAGTATTCCATAACATTTAAAATATATCTGACATTTTCTCTTAACTGCCTCCTTAACTGTTCTTCACCTAATTTTATAATTTCATCCTTTGAGATCTAGTCATTAAGCATCATAGTACTTGAATTTTCATTGTCATATAAAGATTTATAATAATCGACAAATACTTGTTTAATTTTCTCCTGTCTGGAAATGATTTCCTCTTCTCTTCTAACTTTACAGATCTGGTTTCTATTTTTCCTTTCTTTTAATCTATATGGCAGCCATCTACCAACTTTATTTGCATGTTCAAAATTCTGTAATTTAATTTTTTTTCAACTTAGCACCTAGTTCTTGATTCAATACTGAGTCTAATTGTTTTTGTAACATCTGGATTTTCCCTTTTATTTCTTTATTCTCTAAATCCTTTTCTAATTTCTCTTCTTCTTTCAGCATCTGATTAATTCTATTAATATTTTCTTCTTGTTCTCTCCTTTTTCTGCCCTTCTGCTAAATAAAAAAACCTCTAAAGACCACTTTAGCTGCATCCCGAACTATTTCTGTACTTACTTCCTTGTTCATATTTTCTGCAAAAGAGTTTTAAAGCATGATTTTTGCTCTTTCACATACCTTAGGGTCTAATAACAAGTCCTCACATAATCTCCATTCAAATCTTTTCTTTCTACTGTTTAAAGTAAGTTTTAGCATATTATGGACTGAAATGGTATTAGGAAGTACTTCTATCTCTTCTAAATCCCTCAATAAAGATTTATTGACTAATATCATATCAATCCTGGCCAAAGAATTATGTCTGTTGGAAAAGAATGTAAATTCTCTCTTTTTGCCATGAAGTTGTCTCCAAGCATCTAATAGGTTTAAGTTGTCAACCATCTCAAAAAAGGAGTTAGGGAGTTTGCCTTGTCTTTCTTCGATTTCTTTTTTTGCTAATTTATCTAATTTCGGTTCCCACATTCCGTTAAAATCGCCTACAACTATCATATTGTCATACTGGAATCTAGATAATTTAGTCTGTAGTTCTGAGTAGAATTTACTTTTGTTCTTAAGGGGACAGAACACTCTCACAATTAATATTTTCCTTTCTTCTGCTATAATCTCTACTCCCACATAGTGGCCTTCATTTTCATTCACAATTTCTTTAGATTCCCATTGATAATTAATATATAATATTACCCCTCTTTTCCTTTTTGATGCCACGGATATATACTCTTTACCTAACTTTTGTCTAATAATCAACCTTCTGTCCTTTGTAACAATATGTGACTCCTGAATACATATTGTATTATATCCGCTTTATGTTTAGATATTAGTGCAAATACCTTACTCCTTTTTGTTGGCGAGTTCAGATCTCTTGAGTTCCATGACCTTATTTTCATTTTTATCCTAAATTTATCAAAACTCTAAATACACTGTTTAAAGATATTAGTTACCCCAATTCAGTCCTATATCCCCCACCCTCACTGTCTACCAAATTTGTATGCTTAACTCATTATAGTTCTTTGTCTTGTGTTCTCTGTCCTTCTTCACTGATTGGCACATCTTCATCTTCAGAGGGATCCTCTTGTCTCCTCTTTAATTCTAGTCTTTTAGTTTCTTGTCTTGTCAATATTCTCTCTGGGAACCTTCTTCCATTATCTTTCATTGTCAGCACTATCAGCTTTGTTTTTTTCAATATCTTTTCTAAATTTGATCCAAAAATCTTTAGCTTTTAACAAAGAGTCCAATTTATATATTTTTTGTTTCCAAGTCACCGTGATCCTTTCTATCTCTTCCCATCTGAAAGAGAAGGGTATGCCATACACTTTCAGCTGGTTGGTTATAAAATGTTAATCTTGTCTTGATCTTAGCGTTCTGGTTGAGATGTCTTTAAAAATTTGAATTCATCTCCCATCAATTAGTAGATTTTTTCATAGCTGTTTTGGATAATTAAATCCTGAGTCTGACGCCACACACATTGAACTAAAATGTCTCTGAACAGGTTCTTGATTCTTGCTACTCTTGCTGAAAGATGATATATTATATCAATCTCCCACAGGAAGGTTTGAGCTGGTTCTAGCACAAAGTCTGCCAAAATTGGTATCAGAAGCTTGTGTAAATCCTCATTTTCTGCCTCTTAGTTTCAGCGATGATTCTCTTAGCTTGTTTTCCATTGTTGTTATATAAATTTTATCTTCTTCCCTTTCCTTAATTAGTCTCTCCACATTTGTCTCAGTTTGTCTTTGGTCAGTCTCTAAATTCTCCACTTTTGTCTCTATTTGCTTTTGATCAGTCTGTAATTTCTCAATTCTTTCTGTTATTCTCCCCATGTCCTTTACAATAGCCTCCAAACTTTGTTTGATTCCTTTCAGTTCCTGACGTAGTTGTCCCTTTATATTTCTTCCTTCATCTCATTCTTAATTCTTTCATTGTCCTCCCTTATTCCAGCCTGGATTTTTTGTAGTTCTTCTGCCAAAAATTCATTCTGATCTAAGCCTTTCATGGGATTCTCTGTCGAGGAACATCTCTGAATTTGGCTTGAGTACATCATTAATTGTGTGTCCCCCCCCCCCCGCAGCCATGCTTTTTTTTTTACCAGTTTGCGCTGATTTTACCTGTCTTGGGCACTAGATGGCATATAGGGACCTTTATTTAACTCACAGAGCGTCTTTCCAGAGACACAACAAGACACTCTTATCAGCTAATGCTTCTTGCTACGTGCAAATCCTTGACGTTTTCAAGGTCAAGCGGATGAGTCGTATTTCTTCCACAAACTCAATGTCCGAATGCCAGGATAACAAAATGACAGAGTGATCTTCGGGGCGAGAGGAAGCAATCCCAAAAATACTTTTCCTTAAGACAATAGTTTGTCTTAAAACTCTTTCTCTTGAATAACTCTAGGCCCCCCAAACTGTAGTTAACATATAAAAAAGTATGATCCTCAGATTCAACAGTGAATACCTTTGAGGTGGCAGAGTTTCTTTACAAGGCAGAATGGCAGGACTGGCAAGGCTTGCTGCCTCCTACACTGCTGCCCTATACCATTTTTAATAGGAAGCTTTCTCACATGTCCGTGTCACCATAAAGACGTACATGCACAAAACAGACACTCTTGAGTTAGGGAATTAGATTGTGCTCAAAGGTGGCAGCGAGGCGACAAGGTGACTAAGCCTCAGGGAGTCTTTTCTCTATGTACACAGGTTCCAAGGCGAAACAGAATTTCAGAGGCGGTTTTCCAGATTAAACAGAATTTTATTTAAAATGGGAAAAACACAGACGTATACTTGTACAGCACACAAGAACCTATTGATATAACAGGAGTTAGCATGGAATAGAATTGAGGCCTTTCAAATGGAAATACTACACCTGCACGGATCCTGGTTCCAAATTGAGGGGATGTTGGAGAGAAAAAGATAGCTCTACTGCTCCCTTTGCCTTTGTCATTGGCAAGCAATTGGAGCTTCTCCAAGCAAACTGGCTGAGATTCGGAATGCAAAGGTGAAATGACCCAATATTTATACTCAAAGTTCCTCACTGGGGCAAATGCAATGAGTTTGATCTGACCAAAAGGGTCTTTGAAATGGGCTAAGATTGGGTTTGATATGTTTTGCAGAAAGGTAACACCAGGGTGTGAAAAGATACTAAACAATCACAAACTTTCAAGCCAGAGA
The DNA here is from genome assembly GCF_019175285.1 of Sceloporus undulatus. Lineage (NCBI taxonomy): Eukaryota > Metazoa > Chordata > Lepidosauria > Squamata > Phrynosomatidae > Sceloporus > Sceloporus undulatus. The sequence goes on from NC_056523.1 coordinate 243,404,833, forward strand.
GGACATTTTGCCATGTTTCCAGTTCTGTGTTTCCCCAAGCCTTGGATCCATTTGTTCTTGATGATCGGGGTCCCCCACAGGTTTCTATTATGTCCAGCAAACAGGCACCGACGCAGCTCCTGCCTGCTATGTGAGAGATTTGTCCTGTAGTAATGGCTTCCACACTCAGGGCCATGGTGGGGTCACCTATCATATTACGATTTTGATGCTAAAAGAGGAGGAATAGGTTTCGGGGAACCCCTTGTATACTAACATCTGTAGACTCTCAGTCTTGCAAGCCTTGTGATTCCTATTTAAAATGGCATAGGACCACAGTGGAGACAGCAGCAAATAATTCATGGATAATCAAATCCACAAAAGTCAAACCCACAAATGTAGAGAGCCAACTGTATTCCTATGTATTGCAAAAACAAAAGCAAAACACAAAACAAAACTGGCCCAATAACTGGGGAGGAAGTCTCAGTTCAGCCCAGTTCCCTCTATTTAAAAGATCTTGTCCCCACTGTTATTGTTCTGTGTAGCTTCAAGTAATTCCTGACTTATAGTGACCCTAAAATGAACCTATCATTGGGGCCATCTTGGCAAGGTTTGTTCAAAGCAGGATTGCATTTTCCAGAAAGTATGTAGTCTGTCCAATATTGAGGCTTAGTTGTTTTCCATCAAACATTTAGTATGTGCTTACTCTTTAATGCCCTACATATGGAAAGGTGAGGAGGATGGAAGCAAAGTGTTCAAAGACCCAAGCAACTCATTCAAAAGCATTCCTACCATCACTCCTGATTCTGGGATGATTCACTTGGATTGTAGTTTTTTCACTGGGAAAAATACAGGGTGCACATGGCTCCCAGATCCTTTGCAGGACAAGCTGTGATTATTCATGGGTCTCATTCAGCCTGTGGAATGGAGGTGTCCCTATCCTATCTTAGGGGAAATCTCAAGAAATCTGCTACAGATGACTTTCTCATTAGGCAATGCCTAAATTTGAAGAATGAGCAAGAGATGCAGTCGCTCAGTGGTTAAGATGCTGAATCTGACGATTGCAAGATCAGCAGACCAGCGGTTCAAGACCCAAGTTGCGTGTGATGGAGTGAGCCCTCATCACTAGTCCCAGATTCTGCCAGCGCAACAGTTCAAAAGCATGTAAAAGTGCAAGTAGATAAATAGGCACCACTTCAGCGGGGAGGTAACAGCATTCTGTGCAATCATACATGCCATATGATCACAGAGTTGTCTTTGGCAATACTGGCTCTTTAGCTTAATAACCAAGATGAGCACTGCCCCTTACAGTCAGACATGACTAGACAAACTTGTCAAAGGAAAACCATTACCTTTTTAATGCCTAAATACTCTAAAGGCACCAGATCCCATTTGATCTTGAAAGCTAAGTAGGGTCATCTCTGACTAATACTTGGATGGGAAACCACCAAAGAATATCAGGTCCTGTAGGCTATATTTCAGAGGAAAGAACTGGCAAAACCACCTCTGAATATTCTTTTCCTAAGAAAACCCAATAAAATTCATGAGGTTACTATAAGTTGATAGGTGACTTGAAAGCGCGCGCGCGCGCGCACGCACGCACGCACACACACAGTATACATACATAAGTTTATAACCACTTGGCTTTCTCCTAAATATATGGGCAAGTAAGGCCATCTTCTGAATACTGATACACTCATGGTGAAATTGCAGCACATATTAATTGAACAATGATTGCTGAACAAAATTTTGCAAAGACAGGGTGAGTTATGGTAACATCTTTTTAGATAATTAGCATATACAGTGCACCTACGTTATACATGGGGGGCACCTTACATGGCTTTCAGCATATGCTGAAAGCCACTCCAGAAGAAGGGTGAGCACGCCCCGGATGGGCTAATGGCACGCATGCCCATGGTGGGCAGGCACCGCCATGGGCACGAGCCCCATTCATTTAAATGGGGCTTGAGCATACGTGAAATTCCCTTACACAGGGGGTTGGTGGTCCAGAACTGATCCCCCGCGTAAGGGGACTGTATAACAGAAGACACAAGTAAACATACATCGGTATCATGGGATATAGATGTCAAGCTGGGCAACCCTCACCTTTTAAAATTTAAGTTTCTTTCACTTCTTATATAACTAGTTTCACCAGAAATCAGGTTCTGACCGCCATTTCCCAAAAGCAGCGCACAAAATGAATTCTTTCTCACGACATGTCTAAGATTAACATACCAATTCTGCTTTGTAATTTTTAGCCTTGTTAATTACAGCACAATCCTATGCATAGGGCAGTGGAGTGGAGCTGGGATGGAGGAGATTTGTACAGAGGTCACCATCACATGCAGAGTCCTGCTAGAACACTGCAACGAGGTCAGGTGATAGAGGGGTTCTTCTTTTTCCCAGTAATTGTTCAGTGTGTGTGTGTTGTTGTTGCTGTTGTTTTTTCTCTGTTCCATACAGCTAAACCAGATGGAGGGGGCATACTGCTGGCATAAATGCTGCTCGTGGTACTCCTATGTCCACCAATAAAGGGGCACTCTCATGCCATCTTACTTTCAAAAAGTCAGGGGGTTGGGGGATTGGTCTGTTATTCATGTTGTAAGGAATTTAATAATTCTATTCTAGAATTATTCTAATTTAATTCTGGAATTACAAGGTGGAGTACAGTTAATGATGAAATGGGGTATATAACCTGAGTTGATTTACCTATAAACACTTATCCTCAAATATTAACAAACTTATTTTCACAATCATTGTTAAAGTCTGGGATTTAAAAAAAGCACACTTAAGGTTTAAATATAGCAAGAGAGCTAGATCAAATGTGTGTCAGAGGTGGAAGAAAGGCATCCTGTATTAGAGATCGTTTAGGCTATGAAAATCTCCCGGATACATCAAGTCTAACCTTTCCAATTTACACTACAGCAAACAGGTTCAAAAGCAGAACTATTATTCAGCTCCAGTATTACAAAATGAAACAAACTTTTCATTCAGAAAAGAATCTTTGTAGAAAATATCAGGTATTCTGAAAGAGATTACATATTTCCTATTACCACTTTTCCCAGTCTGCCATACTGATGTTATACTTTATTTGGCAGCTTACTTTCCCCTCCCAAATTCCAGCAGGATATTTAATAGTCTTTTGTAGTATGCAGAATTAATCACTGGGATTTCGAGATGACCTTACGAAACACACATTCCATTGAAAGTCAATACTATTTATGCTGCTGAATTACATACAATTAATGTTCTCAATAAAGGAGATTAAAAGTACCTACATGAGTGTGATTAATCCATTAAGTACAGAATACAACAGGTCTGTTAAAACCATTAGCATTCATCTAAGAAGGAAAAACTAATGGTGAAGAAGTAGCTGGAATAAAATTTTCTATCAGAAGAAGTGACACCGGTCCAGTCTTTACTCCTCTGACTCAGAGATCTATTCAGAATGGGTTGCTCCCCATTTTCATTTTTTTCATAATTAACAAAAAAATTTATAGGGTTTTTTATTAAAAAAACATTTTTATTTTTCAAAATTTTTTAGGGTTTTTTGGGGGGGGGGGGAAACAAGCTATATGTTGCCAGTATTGGGGACACATGAAGTCTAAATTGTGCAAAATTTATTGATATGGCATCAATAGCAACATTTTGATTTGCTTTGTATGTCCTCATGCCCCCACGAAGTCGACTCTTATTGCCAGTCTGTTTTGCCCCTCACTTTCTTTCACATTTTTAAAACTTTTTTAATGGTTAAAGATTATATTTGATTGCATTTGCTTTTTTGTTGCTTTATAACTGATCATAAATGTTCAACCTCTGACATTATAAAGGCCATCCCCCTATTAATTAATTTCCCTTTTATACAGTACTGGATATTCATTTAGAAAATTACTTCCTTTGCTTTCAAGAATTTTGGAAGCAATTTCCATGGCAGATCACTTGACTACATAATGTATATTACAAAGGGCTTGTGTTACTTCTTGATATTATAAAGGGCAGCATACTAATGTTTTAATAAACAAAATTACAGGTAATGAAATAAACTATCTGCATAACCCATAGTTTGAAGTTGGTCTGATTCCATAAACCCTAGTTAGCTCTAATCATAGGTCACAGGATGCTGATTTTATGATGTTAAAAAACAATTAGTTCCAAATGGAAGCACAAGCTTCCAATCTCCTTGTCACTACATGAGGGGAGAAGGGAATTAGGAACACACAAATCCAAGCTGTGTTTAACTAATAACATAAGTTTACTGTTGCATCCAAATGCACCTATATGTGTTTACAATCCTAAAATGCATTTGCAATCCTAACTCTGGCTTCACTTAGAAAGCATATAAAGCTTTTAAAAATAAGGACCAGAAGAAAGCAATTAGAAAAGAACAACGTGTGACCATAGCCCCAGAAATTGATACCATAACTGCACATGAGGCTAACAGACCAAGGGCATGTAAAGTTGAGGACCTGATAAAATTTAAAATGCTAAAGGAGTGAACAGACACTGCATCTGCCACTTTCACCAATCCCATCTCCACTCATGATCTTCCACTGACATTTTTCTGACAAGAAGAGGTCCTCTGAAAGAATCCTTTTACATATTTTTAATTGCAGTATTTCTTCCCAAACTGCTTTACACGTGATTTAAGCAAATTCATATTTAATTATTTTAACTGTATTTTATTATAGTTGTTATATTGTAATTATGTCGATTGTTTTAAGGAAGGAGGGGATAGTGAGATTTATTTCATTGTGTTATATGGTTTTATACTGATGTAAGCTGCCTCGATCTTTATTGAAGAGGTGGGATAGAAATATATTATTATTAATTATATTTAGAGATGTGGGTTTTCCACTCACATATACTTCTCTCAGTTCATAGCAGTGAGGGAAATAAGTGATCACATTCTGAAGTATTTTCACTGAAAGCAACAGTTTACGGATTTTTCTTTAATGAGATTTCAAAAAGGGCTTCCTTATGGTATTTTCTATAGTTTTCTTAAAAATTGCTTTCTTCCCATCAAGCCACCCCCCTATGAATTGATTTCCCTTTTATAGAGTACTGGATATTCATTTAGAAAATTACTTCCTTTGCTTTCAAGAATTTTAGAAGCAATTTCCATGGCAGATCACCTGACTACATAATGTCTACTACGAAGGGCTTGCATTACTGTACCTCTTAAAAAGTAAAGTCTTTCATAAGTGGTAGTTTTATAATTACTACAAAGCATCTATAATTTTGCTAACACAACTCATAATGCATTCTTGAATTAAACATGAAGGTGATCATCTACATCAGGCACATTTAGGTCAGAAGGCTTTATCTTCTTATTTAGACTGTCTAAAAACACAGTTTTCCACCAAAACAAACAAATAAACAATGTGATGATTTGTGCCATTAACATGTAATTATTATCCCAGTGAAACATGGCACAGGTCATAAGCAGAAGCCTAGTAAATAAGCAATGTTACCATATTACTGTATTTCCTGAATGACAGTTAATTTAAAGGAGTAAAAAGTAATGAATAAGCATCCCAAGGTTTCTCTTGTTATAAATCAACTTACTCTGCTTAGTATATCGAGACATTCTTGCAAATTTTGGTTGGAGAAGTAACTGAAATAGAAACTGAATGTTCAGTTTCTGAATCAGAAAATGGGATGTTCAATTTAACTACATAATTTAGACTGACCTTTTCTTTCACTGGATATTTGTTCAGGACCACTCAGTCTTAACTTTTCAAATTGCTCTCAACACACACATATCAATTCATACATCAAAAAAAGAAGTCTGCTACTTCAAAATGCAGACAGGAGGCTGCGTATCTAGTTGTGCTGGTTACCGCCTCTTGTTCTAGTTTACCATATGGCAGAGTACTTTCACAGGATATTTCAAAGGAACTCACAACACCACCTCTGAGCATTCCTTGTCTAAGAAAACCCTATAAATTCATGGGGTTGTGAGAGTTTGGCAGGTGATTTGAAAGCACACACATACATGCATTCTGAAGTGCTGGGCTGTGGATTCCATCTTACAGTCAACACAGGTACCCCTCTATTTGTATATACTGTCCTAGAACAATATTCCTGAATGATGACATCAGCTCTAGGTCATTTGTATGTGCTTTTAAGTCATCTGTTGACTTATGGCGAACCCATGAATTACATAAGAGTTTTCTTAGGCAAGGAATACTCAGAGGTGGTTCTGCCAGTTCCTTCTTCTGAAATATGGCCTACAGCATCTAGTATTGGTTGGTGGTCTCCCATCCAAGTTCTAATTAGAGATGACCCTGCTTAGCTTCCAAGAACATAGGTACCTTAGGCCCTTATTGTATATCATACTCTCTACTTTTATCTACTTCCACTTTAATGACTGGATAAAACTGCGTAAAAGCACAATCTCAGCTGTTTTTCAAAAGCATCTGAAATGCTCTTACTGGTGGCCTGTTCATTACTATTGAAATGCTAATGCATTCCATCCTTGTAGAGCATCTCTCAGAGAGTGCCTAAAGCAAGCAATTAGTGGATGTGTAAACAGAAATAAATTAAACAAGTTAGAAGAAGAAACAGAATATTTAAGTGAATGATGTCACTGTGAATATAGTGCTTTTTGAAAGTGTATCACCTGAAATTTTCTCAGGCCAGTCACCATCCAGCTATCTCCTTACTTGGGGCATGAAATCAAAAACAGGCAAAACAACACCTGCTACCTTTGTAACTATTTTCCAACCTCCTTTCTAAATACATCTCTGACAACTTAAACACACTTCCACCAGCTTTGCTTTACCTTGGTAGTGATCCAAGGGCCACACAAAAAACTGTTTTCTTTCAGTAAAAGAGCACTTTCATTTTGTGATCTTACACAAGAACTGTCAAAGGTCTTATAAATCAGTGCATCACAAACCCTCTGATGTACATACAGGTCCAGCAATTTTATTCCCTAGTGTGCCAGGGGTGGGCATCACAGTTATGCTTATTGGCTACTAACTTTTCTGGAAGCTTATCAGGGATTGGCAACTGATAGCTCATGGATCAACAGCTTTAGGTAGCACTGGTCTAAGTTATTACTTTCAAAAATAACCATATAATATATCAAACTTACAAAGCAACCAGGTTAACAATTAAGTCATTACCAGAAGACAGGCAGTGAGATATTTGCACGACGAAGAAAATGTGTTAAACCAATGTGTTAATTGGATAAAGTGAATAACAAGACTGGCAGAAACTTGCTATTGCTTATGGGTATTTTTTTTTAAAAAAAGTATTAAACCCAAATGATCCCGTACTACAGTATTCAGTTAAGAACTTGACTCCTTTCCTTCAGCAATTTGATTACAACTTCTGTACATTCTATCATAAAATTTCTTCTTGCCAACTGATGTTTTTAAAAAAGCACCTTTTTTATTAGCTCTACTATTCTAAAGTGAGATTAACAGCTACTTCCCAAAGAGCATATACTGCTGCTGCCCCCATGCTATGGAACAACCTCATATCCGGCTCATATCTACCTTAGATGCCCTTAAGAAGGCATTAAAGACAGTTCTCTGCTGGCGAGCCTACCACCCAGATCTTCTATAAAGGTTCACCTCAGGTCAGAATTGCCATTTATTGATTTTATTGTAGCAGTTTTAGATATTGTTAGATATTGTATTCTTGTTGTAATCCCGCTTTGATCCATTGGGAGAGGCGGGAAATATAAATAAAATATTATTATTATTATTATTATTACTACTACTACTACTACTACTACAGTGGAGCCTTGGTGTCCACTAGGATTTGGTTGCAGGACCTCCACAGATACCAAAATTCATAGATGCTCAAGTCCCATTAAATACAGTGGTGTAGTAAAATAGTCTCCCTCATATAAAATGGAAAAATCAAGTTTTGTTTGAATTTCTGGTTTGTTTGTTTTCAATATTTTCAAGACGTGGATGATTGAATCCATGGATATGTAGGGCCAACTGTATGACTTATTATTATTGCTTTAGGAAGAAAAGAGCACAATTTCTACATGAGGAAAAGTACTCCAGTCTGTGCATCCATCTTAAAAGCAAGCATTATATTATTCTTCCAAAATTATTCTGAATGATGGCCTTTTTTAGGGATGGGGCACAAGAGGAGCCATTGTGGTGTAGTGGTTTGAGCACTGGACGATAACTGAAGACCAGGGTTCAAATCCCACTTGGCCATGGAAACCCACTGTGTGACCTTGGACAAGCCACACTCTCTCAGTCTCAGACAAAGGCAATAACAAAAAACCCCTGTACCAATCTTGCAAAAAAAACCCTCTAATAGGTTTGCCTTAGGGTTCCTAAAAGTCGGAAACAACTTCAAGCACACAACAGGAGGCAATTGTTGTGAGGGAATCTTCACACAGGGAGCGACTCACATCCGCACTCTTACATTGTTGTAAATTTCTTTCAGAAACTCACCAATGTGAGCTCCATAAACAATATGGAGAAAAAAAATAACAGAACCAGAATCAGCTCCACTGATGATAAGTGTCCTTTTGTCATATCGGCATGGCCAGGATTATTGCAGACATGGCTAATAGTAGCAATCTAGTAGTTCATTCCAACAACATGCAGAGTTTTTTTATTATTACAGTCAGCCCTCCATATCCACAGATGCTTAATCCACAAATTCAACCATTTATGGTTGAAAATATTCAAAAATATATGTAAATTCCAAAAAATGAACCTTAATCTTGCCATTTTAGATAAGGGACACAATTTTGATATACCATTTTATATAATGGGGCTTGAGCATCCACATATTTTGGTATCCAAAGGGTGTCCTGGAACCAATTCCCAGGGGACACCAGAGGCCCAATACATATTTATTTGTCTTAATATTTATTTGTTTCCTCCAAGGAGCCCAACAGAACACCATATTACTTTCACAACAATCCTGTGAGAAAGATGAGGCTGAGTCAGTGACTGGCTCAAATCATCTAGGGCCCTTTTAAACTACAGTACACAACTGCAGCACTATGATTCAACTTTAATTGCCATGGTTCTATCCTATGGAATCCTGGGATTTGTAGTTTAGGGAGGTGGTTAAAATTCTCTACCAGAGAGTTCTAATGTCTCACCAAACTGCAAACTTCATAATTCCAAAGGATGTTGCCATGGCAGTTAAAAGGGAACTAATGAGCAAGATGACTGAGCAAGCAAGAGAATCTGAATTTTCTCAGTCTCAATCCAATACCCTAATTACTACACCACCTAAACCCCAGGGAAGGGGCCTCAAATGAACATTCTGCCCTAGGCATATCGATGTCTTTAAAAGTCTTGTTCTGAATCATCATCTTCATCTGTATGTACGCACGAAAGTCTGCTTAGGCAAGGAGAAACTTTGCTATCTATTTTAAGCACAGAAAAAGAAGATTCATACAAGGAAGGCAGGGAATGAAAACTGAAGAGGACAGAACCTCTATTTGTATTGTCCTTATTGGTATCATGAGCCAGATGACCTAGAATCTTTTTCGGGAAGACCAAAAAAAAAAAAAAAAAGTGGCAATAGAAATAAAACCTGCCCAGATAGAGAATCATGAAATTTCTTTAAAAAAAGAAACCATCTTATACACACATTTCCAGACAAGGGACAAACATCCTCTGGATGGGTTGCTCCTCACACTCACACCAATAGGCAAGAAAGGGTAGCTCTTTTTAATGTCTCCAACAGGAGAAGCCATCTCCTGAAAGATCAATTGCTATTACAATTGACAAAATTCTCCAAGAAAGAAGAAAAACTTCCCTTGTCTTTTTTTTAACTGCAAGAGGGTAAAAACAGATAAAAGGGGGCTCAACAACAGATAAAGGAGGAGAGTAGGAGCCTACTCCCCTAGCAAAAAAATGATTACAAGTATGCTTTAGCCTCACACCAGGGTAGGCAGAATGTTTGTCCTTTCTCTTCTGGATATGAACATATTTCAGGTAAGACCAATATTTCTTTTCCCAGTAGTGAAGGGAAGAATATCCTCTAAATAATGGTGGGTAGTGCTGGTGTCGGAGAGCCAGCATGGCATAGTGGTATGAGCGTTGGACTATGACTCTGGAGACCAGGGTTCAATTCCCAGCTTGGCCATAAAACCCACTGGGTGACCTTGGGCAAAGTCACACTCTCTCAGCCTCAGGGAAAACAATGACTAACTTTTGAACAAATCTTGCCAAGGAAACCGCAGGATAGATTTGCCTTAGGGCTGTCATAAGTCGAAAGCGACTTGAAGGCACACAAGAAGTGCTGGCGTCCCTAAGATTCTATGGTTTCACCACTTGTAGCATTTACCTGCCACAGGCATCTTTGGCTGAGCCAGGACTATTGCATTTATACTGTTTAATGAAAGTTGAGCATGACTTCCATGTAGCTCCCTACAAAATTCTATTTGCAGGGCACTGGTTGCCAGAGCCACTGACATGACTGCACTTCTTGTAGAGTGAGTGACTATTTTTCCTGGTGAAGAAGCTCTCAGGGATTCATAGCAGGCTGTATTGCAGGTCTATCAAATAAGAGTGAGAGACTAATACCTCCTTCCCCATAGAACTGGGCTGAAAGAAAACAAATAAGGAGTCAGAAAATGACAAACTACAGTATCTGTCTTCCTGATGTAAATTTGGATGGCTTGGCAAACATCAAATGTATGTCACATCTTCTACAATTCCTTGGGAGACAGACAACAGAAAGAGGGGAAGATCATTTATTTTTGCTCTATAAATGGCAGAGTTCACCTGAGCAACAAAGGGAAGATCCAGCCAAAACACCACTGCAAAGTTACAAGGCTCTTTTTATGCTGACAGGGCGTCTCATTCCAACACCCTGCATGCTGAAGTAATGGCAGTCAGGAAGAGCACCTTCTAGGGCATTGCCTTCAGGGAGACCTCACATAGGGAGGGATTCAAAAGGTAGAACTGTTGATGTCTTTAGAACTGTGTTCAGATTCCAGGAGAGGAAATGGTGGACTGTAAGTGGGGCAAAGAGTGACAGTCCCTTGGGGAATCTCCAAACAGGTGGATGAGATGCAATCTTTGCCGCTTGTGTATGAGGCAGCAGTGAGCTGATGGCTGCAATTTGCCTCTTGCTCTTGTTGGATATGAGACCCCAGTCAATGGCTGCCTGAAGGAATTCCAGTAAGGAGGAAACTGAGATTTTGAAGAAGTCAATGTGTTTGTGTCTTCACCACCAGCAGAAAACTCTGAATGTGTATTTGTAGATTCTATCAGTTGAAGTCTGCCTGGAGGCCAAGATTGTGCTTACCAACTTGTCAGAGTACCCCGAGTCCTTCAGCATGCTCCACTCAATTTCAAAGATGGAACTGTAACCATTCCAACTTGGGATGACAGACCTGCATCAGTAGATATGGACACACTGGCAGAGGCATGGAACCTAAGGCCACATGCATGATCTCAGAGAGCTAGCCCTCCTTGGTCACACTGGAGTGACTAGGATCACAGAGGCTTTTTCCTGTTGTATCTTCATTATCTGCAGATGTTACCTGACAGGATCAGGAGACATGAATCCCATTGTGGGAGAAAGGCAGGATACAAATTGCACAAACAAACAAATAAATAAAGGTTCCAGCAGACATGTTGATGTCTTCAGCATCTCATCATATGATACTTCCATTTTTTACCAGCATATTTTCCCACTTACACTCACCAGCTTTAGCTTCTGACTATATATCTCAACTACCATATATGCAAGCTTCTTTAGTGGGGAAATGCTTCTTACCTCCTATATGCTTTATATAAAAACTTGCTGCAGCTATATTAGCAAGGGAGGATAGAGTCCTCTTCAAATCTCCTTGGCCTAAACTCAATTGTCAGTTCCTACTATAGCAGATCCGTGAAATCAATGGGAACTTGGTAGGTCAACATTTGATTCAGTGGGTTTGTTCTAGTTGCCATTGAAATTGGATTTAGGTCATAACTGATTCTGTAGGTCATACTCCCAATGTGCCAGGATTCAACCCTCGCAAAGCTCATGAGCTCTGGATCACAGTAGCATTTGCATTTACAGTAACATTCTCTGAAATTTAATCCAACGGAAATTGCTTTTTGGAGAAAAAGACACACAGGCATTCCTACTGAATATCAGCAGCAAGCAGTGAACTAGCCAGCATCGTAATTGCCAGGAAAGAAAAAGACTGCTATGTTACCTCTCTGCATGCCATTTATTTGTTCCATGAGAAACAGCTGATAATTTTGAGCCATCTGAAAAGATCTGTACTAACGCATCCTTAGAAACTGGAATCACACCAGAGTTGATTTAGCACACTTAATATCAAAGTGTATGAAACATATAGGCATGCAATTATATTTAACTGGGAGCAATCAGCTACATTCGGATAGATATATTTTACTTTAATAAGCTCAACTCTTTTAACTGCACAATCCACCTTTTCACTCTTTCCTTTGCAGTGTGCAGCAATTAAACCCAGATGTCTCCAACTAACTATACAATTCCATTTTACCTAAACTAGGAAATGAAGGTGCAGAACATCCCAAGACTTTAAAGCAATTTTAAACCATGATTTAGCTCAGTGATTCTCAAACTTTTGGTCCTCCAGGTGTTTTGGACTTCAATTCCCAGAAACCCCAGCCAGCCTGGCCAGTAATTAGGAATTCTGGAAGCTGAAGTCCAAAACATCTGGAAGACAAAAGTTTGGGAATCACTGGTTTAGCTTATTTAAACTAGGCAACTATGATTAATTGGAAACTTCTAGATTTACTAATTTGTATGCTGAAGGTACAGGAAAAAGATTCCCAAATATTCTAGCTTACTGGAACTGAATTGTAAGTGTTGAAATCCTATAATTTCATTACATTTTACAATAATTCTTGAGATAAGGTTAACTCTCCCTCCAGTATAAATGTCATTTTTATCTTGTCTAAAATAAAACAGACTACCTTACTCTGACAAAAAAACAACAACTGAACACTAAGGTGATTACTGTTCATACCACCATATTTCCCATCACTGAGACCTGGTCAGTGTAGAAAGTGGATATAAAAAAAAGTCAACATATTTGAGATGTACCTCAATGGATACCAAGGGTCCACTACAAGCAGTAGCAAGAAAACAAATGTAATGACCACAGGTGATTTACATAATTTTAATGGAGACAATGAAGACACTGAAATAGTTCCAAGATTTTCCAAGCCTTGGCTGTCATTAATCAAAATGGAGATTGTAGCTAAGAAGTCAAAAAACGAATAGAGCTTGGAAGGGCAGCTTTGAAGGAATGAAACAAGATCCTGAAGTGTAAAGATATATAATTGAATACTAAAGTTAGAATTGTCCATGCCCATTTCTATCTATGGTTGTGAAAGCTGGATAGTGAAGGAAGCTGATAAGAAGAAAATCAGCTCAGGTAAGATACGGCACTAGAGGAGAGTTCTGTAGATATCAAAAAGACATATAAATTGGCCCTAGAACAAATCAAACCTGAGCTCTCCCTAGAAGCCAAGATGACTAAACTGAGAGTGTCATACCTTGACCATACATGAGAAGACATGCTACTAGAAAAGACAAAGGTGCTTAGTAAAGTAGAAGGCAGTAGAAAAAGAGGAAGACCACATTACAGATGGATAGACTCCATCAAGGAAGCCATGGCCCTTGATCTGAGCAAAACTGTTGGTAATACTGTACAGTGGACCCTTGTTATACGCTGTGATTTGGTTCCAAGATTCCCCGTGTATAACAAAATCCATGTATGCTCAAGTCCTATTAAATATAATGACATAGAAAAATGGTGTCCCTTATAAAAAAAATGGAAAATCAAGGTTTGATATTTGAAATTTATACTTTTTTTGAACATTTTCTTGAATCCATGTATAAAAATCCGTGTATAAGAAGGGCTGACTGTAAGGTGTTTTGGAGGTCTCTCATTCATAGCGTGACCAGAAGTCAAAGTCGACTTGACAGGAGTTAACAACAGCATATGGCAGCAAGGAAAATCAGATAAGACACAAAAAGTATCTGTATTTATCCAGCCCTTGGTATCTGCTGGAGTTTGGTTCCAGGATCCACTTAAGAAAGACATCACAGGAAACTGTTAAATCAATCATCTTTGTCCCAAAGGTGACAATTTCTATCAGTCCATAATACTTTATTTGCCAACTGCAGTCCGCTTTGGCATGGCTTCTGACCTCTTAAGATCTGTGTGCCATTTAAACAGCATAACTCCAAAATGACCCGAAGCAGCTTTATTTTGGCCTGTCTGTTCGGGCCCATAGAGAGGCTGAGGAAGAAAGACAGAACAACACAGGGGAAAGCCCACAGAGCTCTCTAAAAGACAGCTAAAGACACACAAGTCTTATTTTTGAGTACTGTATAAAAGAGTTAATGGGCAGATAGGAAGAAAATATTATATACTGAAAATGTTATAATACAGCCCTGTTTTAAGTTTATTCATAAAACAAAAAGATAATAATAATAATAATAATAATAATAATAATAATAATAATAATAATAATA